>NW_028261382.1:157077003-157383670 GCF_051295495.1 Thamnophis sirtalis
CAACTAAGGTGACCAGACGTCCTGCTTTTGGTGGGACAGTCACAATTTTTAATAATTTGTCCCGTGTCCCGCGGCGTGTTCAAAAAGTCTTGATTTTCCAAAAGAAAGAAAATCAATTTTAAAAAGGACGCCGTTAAAAAAAAAGTTTTTATTTCTCTGAAGTGTCGTTCCTGATGTGGCCTTTAGAGGACAGTGGTTTCCCTCTCTCCGCTTGGCTCACTCGCTGTGCTCGATGAGGGGCAAGGCTCTCTCCCCTTCTGCACATGCGCGCACCAATGCACGATGTTTTTATGCAGGGAGAGCGATGGCTTTCCGGCTCCAGCAGCTCAGGCGTTGGAAGGAGGCTCGGTTCCGGGCCAAGCAGCTCAGACGTTGGAAGGTTGTTGTTTTTTTGCCCACTTCTCTCGGGCGCCGCTCTCCCTGCAGTATTTTCTCCCTCTTTCTCCTTTTTGTCCTTTCTCCTCCTTCCCCCCAAAAAGAGAACGAGAGGGAGAAAGAGAAGGTGGGGGGGATAGTAGGATCCTTGCTGCTTTCTGAACTTGGTGCAGCAAGGATCCCACTATCCCCCCACCTCCTATTTCTTTCTCTTTCTCCTTTTTGTCCTTTTTCCTCCTTCCCCCCAAAAACAGAACAAGAGGGAGAAAGAGGAGGTGGGGGGATAGGGGGAGCCTTGCTGCTTTATTTTCTGGATTAATTGGTGGAAATGTGCTCTCATTCATGATCCATTCCTATGACTTCATGTATGTCCTGAAATAAATGTACAATAGTTATTGTTTCTTTTTCCATCATATTTTTCTTACAAAAAGATGAAAAGGACTGTTGATGGAGCTACCTGTCATTTTGAAGGCAGAATTGCTCAGGTAGTCCTCGACTTATCCCTGGTAACTGAGTGACTGTTCAAAGTTATGACAGACCCCTCCCTCCCTCCCTCCCAAAAGGTACTTATGACCTGGTTTGAAGTTCTGACGCCTCATGTCTCCCCTGCAGTCACTCCATAACTGACCCACATTTTAGCCATTTGCAGCATCTTATGGACATATGACTGTGACTTACATTTTTTAAAATTCTATGCGCAATACTTTGAAATGTATTGTGCATAGAATTTTTAAAAATAGTTTTACTTCAATTTATTCTGTGTGGAATAGTTTGAAATTTTTACTTCAATTTATTCAGTGTGGATTCTTTTTTTAAATTGTCTTAGACTATTTAAAAAAAAATTCTATCCAAAATAAATTGAAATAAACCATTTTTAAAAATTCTATGCACAATATTGAATATAGAATCTTTTTTAAATAGTCAGGAGTCATTGACGCTGAATTTGCACTTTTAATAATCAGGAAGCACATACTGAGTTTCTTTGAAAGAAAATCCAATAATTTAAAAATCCAATAATTTGTTTCCTAGTATAAATTGATTGCTTATTAGTAACCTATGACTATCACTAAGTGTTGTAGTTTATGTTTCTTGATGAATGTATTCTATTTTATTTTTCTTTATGTACACTGAGAGCATATTCACCAAAGACAAATTCCTTGTGTGTCCAATCACACTTGGCTAATAAACTATTCTATTCTATTCTATTCTATTCTATTCTATTCTATTCTACTCTACTCTACTCTACTCTACTCTACTCTACTCTACTCTATTCATTTCTATTTCTATTCTAATAAGGAGTTTAGCTTCTCTCTTTTGAAAATGTAGGCTAGCATAAGGCATTATAATCAAGCAAGCTAGCCTTAGCTTTCAAACAGTTCATTTAGTGACCAAAGTTACAATGACATTGAAAAAACTGACTGATGTCCATTTTCACACTTAGCGACCATTGCAGCATCCTCATGGTCATGTGATCAAAATTTTGATGTTTGGCAACAGATTCGTATTTATGATGGTTTCAGTGTCCTGGGGTCATGTAATAGCCTTTTGTGACGTTTTGACAAAATATAATTTTTTTAATCAAGCCCCCCCACCCCCGGTCAATGCTGTCCCTCTTTACCAATCTGAAAATCTGGTCACCTTAGGAAACAACAGGAATGTCCATTGCCTCTGTTGTTTTTTAAGTATTGAGCAGAAATATAAGGCAAGATGAGAGAATACAGTAGTGGAGTTAAAATTTAAAAAGAATCTTATAGTTAAGGGCATTTGCTGAGGACTTTGTGTTGGTTTTAGAAGATCCACTAAAGGGAATAGAAACACTAAATTAAAAGAATATAGTACAGTAGGCAGGTTTAAGCTTGACAATCAGAGGACAAATATATTATAAAAACATGAAAACAGAATCAAACTGAACTGATGAAGAAAAGCAGTTTTAAAATGGAGAAAAAAAGTAAAATATTTAGGTATCACTATGACAAATATGAATTGTGTGTTATTTGAAAACAATTGTGTTAAGTAATGGAATGAAATGAAAACAGCTATATTCAGGTGAGAGAAGCTACAATTAATATTGTTGAGAAGAATTTTTAGATAAAGATCAATGTCTTGCATAAAATGAGGTCTTTGTTTCAGACAATACAGTTTGGCAACTGATGTACATTTGAACAATGTACTTAGGATATATCTAAGTTGCTAAGAAATAGAAGATTTTTAGTGAGAAAGACATGACTGAGATTTGGATGGCATGGATTTGTGATACAATAATGTCAGGGTTAATGAAGATTTTAAAAAAATAATTTATGTTAGAAATGCTCTATTAAGAATATGGAATAGGTGCAAATCCAGAATATGAAATAGATATGATTTTTTTTTTGCTTTCAGATAAAGAAATATTCTATAGATAAGAAATAATAGGCAAACAAAAATGGTTAATATATCATGAAATACTAGAATTATGTCAAGGGGACATAAAATAAAATCAATAGAACAACTAATGGCAGAGGGACATAGTTGTCCACGGTTTTCTTTTTAATCATTACCAGAAAGATTTAAAGTAGACTTAAAACCATTTAGGGTATTGAACACTGCAAGACTGATTTTAAAACAGAGTTGTGTACAAATAATTAAACATGTAATTGCTGAAATGTATAATATGTTAATAAAATTTATTAAAATTTGAAACAGAAGAACAAGTTGAGGAATGTATGGGTTAACTTTTTAATTATAATATGCAGCTGGAACAATGGGAAGATATGTGGATGAAAGGACTGGGATTTACACTATGTTATAATCAAAGATAATTGTTATAGAATGATATACAGAAAAATTACACGTATAATAGTATTTCAAAACTATGTTAGAAATATAAACAATAAGAAGGTTTAAGGGGAAAAGACAATATGTTTATTGGTAAGTGGAAGCCCCTTATGGATTTTTTTGCATTTAAAAAAACAAGCTTATGGTTTTAATGATTAGATAATGTAGATTATAGAAATAAGAGAGTCACGGTGGAACTTTAGATAGAGAGGTTAATATATAATTGTACTTTTTTTAATTTTTTGCCCCTTTAGTTTTTCTTCTAGTTTCTTTTTTTAAGAATAAAATTGAGTCAATTTTAGTTTGCATTATTCTTTTTCATGAAGGTATGTATTATATACTATGAAAGTTCAAAAAGGACATAACCTGTAGTGTAATGGAGCAACATTACTTTTGTCATTTTGTAAAAAACACCAAGAGCCCCATGAATACAGAGAGAGAAATATGTTACATAATTGGAAACAAAAGATGGACTAATAAAATCCAGTCAATTGTGGTGTTTGTAATACATATTGTGGAACATAACAGGCCATGAAAAATTAGCCAAATGTATGGTCTAAACTTAAAAAAAATAAAAGAGGATAAATGCTTAACTTATTTAAAAGAGAAGCTGAGTAGCTGTGGGAAGAGTTAAGAAGTATTCACAAACACAAACTCTTGTGAGAAGAAAAGAACCAAAAATTAATGTTGCTGGCCTGGGAAAGAGGGAGCTTTGGGCAACAAAAAGGACAGATGACAACTGAAAGCCAAATTCTGACAAGCAGAAAGAACAAGGACAGGTATTTTAATCAAGAATATCAATAAGTAATGAGGTAAAGAAAAGTTGTGATTTTTTTAAAGAACATCAGAGAATTTGCAGGAAAATTTACAGCTAAAATAAGAGTACTCAAGAGTAATCACTGAAAAGATCAGCTAGAGGCAAATGAAGTTAAAGGAAGATAAAATCAGTTAAAATGGGATTGAAGAATGATGGAAAGAGGGAAATATATTCAAGAACAGACTTGGGCAAGCATTAGCCAAAAAGAAAAACACCCAGGGAAAAGTGAAATTTCAGCTGAACTGTCTAAACCTGGAAAAGAAGCAATTAAATGGGAAGAGCTCTGTGTTAAAACACAAGAAATTAATTGCTTTTGTCTTGAGATTGCAGGGGGGGAACCCTCCTTGCATATTAAGGGAATAAAAAAGGAAGAGATAGGAGAACACATAAATTATCAAACTATTTCATTAATTCCTCACATGACTTGATTAGAATCATTCAAATAAAACATAGCAATAAATGGAGAGAGAAAATTCAAGACAGAGGCAAATTCCAAAAATCTGATTCGTGATCAAACAGTAGAATCCAATGGATAACAAAATTGCCAGAAGGATATTTCTCTCTTCTTCACTGACTACAGGAAGACATTTGACTATATCATTCATGCTAGAAATGGAACAAATGAAAGCTAATGGTTTAATATAGGAACAAATTTAAAGCTAAGGCCAGCATATCTGATTTTTCTTCTGAGGAATGTTGACAGTGAACAAGAAGCTACTGTGAGAACTGAATTTGGAGAAACAGAGTGGTTCAGAATAAGGAATGAAGGGAGACAAGGCTATATATTGTCCACATATCTATGTAATTTGTGCAGTTATTATATTACAAGAATAGCAAGAATGTTAGTGACATCATCATAGATGGTAAGAATATTAAGTTTGTGATTTGAAGATATTACCACTTTGTTAGCCCAAAATAAAGACCCTTTTGAGCCAAGTAAAAATGGAAAATGAAAATCAGAGTTAATTCATTGTTTTATATTAAATGTGCTTTTGCTGCTTTCCATTTACTTTATTTTGATTAAAATATTTAAAAAGCTAAGGAGAGAAAGGAAGTTTATTCCCTAAGAACACTGATGGTCACAAAGCTTTTGCCACTTCTGTTATAAACTATAGAATTATTTGATATACATTTCCTACATAAATTAATTAATAGTATTAATAGAATATATTATTTTCAAAGAAACATAATTATAATAAAAAGTAAAAACTTAATCAGAATTCCAAAAAAGGTGAACATTCCTTTGTTGATGTACACATCAACAATCAGTTACAACAATCAATTTCTCCTAATGTTTGATAATAATTTTCTGAGTCAAACTTTATGCTTTGAAAATCCATAGTTCTGGGTCTCTTCATAAATTCCAAATACTAGGAAGTTAGCCAGAACAACATATGCATCATTAATACTGCAGTTGATCCAAAGTCTTATGATCCTGTTGATGTCAGCCTTTGTGAAATATAAATCCCTTGAAGGTTTTATTGAAAGACAGAATATAAATATTACATATACAAATTAAAAATACAGATACAATGAGAAGACATGAAATGAACAAATAAAAACAGACAAATTTTCAGATCTAGGCAAGAAAGGCCTTATCAAAAGTTATAATTTTGGTCTGGGAAAGAAGGAAAAGATATCCAAGGATCTATTTTGCAAGCAGCAAACCTTCAAAAACAGCCTCTTAATTCGATAGAAGGAGGTAGGCAGGTATTTTAATATAGTTTTAATCCAAATTAAAAAAATGGTATTGAAACTGAAATAATTCAATCATGTATATAATTCGTAATCATTGAAATAAAGTGGGAAGTAATTTTTGTATATATGTATTCTGACATCCCCCCCCCCCTGCTCCTGACCTGCAAATCACCCAGACACAGGCTTGACTGTTTACCACTCTTTAATCACAGCTTTATCAACTCCTTTGGCTGAAGACCCAGACACGACTCACATGCAAGACTAGTTGAAAATCCCACAGGCACAGATACACGACAAAGTATTCCAATATAGTTTCAAATGGTTGTGTGTTGAAAATGACTCCTCCCCACTTCTTTACTTATATACACTCTTGGGAGGGGCCAAGCCACAACCATCTAGGCTTAATTATCGTCTCTGAGTCTCCCTCCGCAGCTGCTGCTTCTGTTTCTCTGCCCTTCTCTGTCTGGCATCAGGAACAAACTGCCTTGAGTCCTCCCCACTGCTCCATGCCTCAGGCGCCTCCTGGTGGCCAGCCAGCCTCTCTGGTCCCTGCTCTGAGTCTGAACCCTGCCCAGTGTTCTCACATCTTCCCTGGCAAACTCATATGGTTCCTCGCTTTCCGAGTCCATCAGCAGCTCAACCGCATCCTGCTGGGCCACAACATACATACATACATACATACATACATACATACATACATACATACATACATACATACAACACACACACACACACAATTCCGTAGATTTTCACAGGTACAGGTATGCAGGTTTTGGTGTATTTGGGTCTTTTCCCGTATGAGTATCTTGGCGATGTTTTGACGAGGTCCCACTCGTCATCTTCAGGCTGGTGTCTTCGGCCTCGTGCCTGTGCTAGCAAAACGTGATCGGAGCTGCCGTCCCTCTATAAATACTAGTCGGGGGGCGTGGAGTGCTGGCTCTGTTGCTGCAAGAAGTTTGGTTGGCTGTGTTGTAACATCTTGATTAGTAAATGAAGTTGATGTTTGCAGATTAGTCAGATGTTTTGTAATCTCCTGTGTGGCTGGGTCCGGTGTTGGTTTTTATGGCTGGAATTCGTTTGTTGACTAGGGCTAGTTTCCAGATGTCTGGTAGTCAGGAGGTATCATCACGGCTCAAAGTTCTCACTGGTTTTACACCCAATTAAAAGTAAAACTTTGTCACTTCCCCCCAGAGCCTCCAATCACATGGTGCAATCAGCATACAGTCCAGTTGCTAGATGACCTCAGTCTCCACCTTTTGAACACCTGCAATAACGTCCTTGATTCTCAGAGAAAATAATTTTAATAGACTACAATACCCCAGCTGTCTCTACACCTTGGCCCTTCACTCCAAGCTGTGTGCAGCCCTGAAGCAGTGAGAAGAGAAACCTCCCTAGAGAAAAATACAAAAAAAAAATGGCCACAATTTGGCCAACTTCCGGGTTGACACCTTATATATTTGAATTACATCCTGAAAATTGTCTGTCTGTCTTTTTGTCAATTTTTATAAAGGAAAATGGTGATTGTTGTGTGTTTATAATAGATAATTATTCTGAAAAACCTAATTATGGAACTTGTTCTTTGACTGATGTTGCATTCTTCCCTTGTGTAGAATGATGTTAAAAGCTTTACATAAACAAAGAAAATAGACTGTTGTCTGATATAGAAAAGGGGGGAAACCCATAAAAATTGAAATAATCATTCTTTGAATGTAGCTTTTGCAGATAATCAAAATAGAAAAGTCCTCTGAGACCCTAGACATATATCTGCCAAAGCTGTTTCAATTGCAAAGGCAGTAGTGAACATTTCATTCTGTTTACTAAGAAGATAACAGCGACCCTAGAGACTGAAGGATACCAATTCAAGACTAGGTGACTTTGGTTAAAATGTAGCTGTATTACTTCCTTGACGTGTGTCAAGAAAGACTTGAATCTCTTCATTTGCAGAGCATTTCTATCCAAGCCAAATAAGAATTAAATTGGAATCATCAAGTTCTATACTCCTGAGAAGACCTTAAGTAACAGGAGCTCTATCAAAGCCAGAGAAGGCAATTTACTAGTAGCAGCTGATGTCCCAATGCAGAACCACCAAGGTTGCAGTGATCATTTACATGAGAGTAACCATCATGAATTCATTTTTTTAAATAGACAGATGAATGATTCTGCTGTCAAATACTGAACATCTGTTGTGCAATTTTAGAAGCATTTTTCCTTTTTTTCTGAAAAAGAGGGTTCCACATCTATTTTATTTTTCATGTGTTTGAGAATTTCTCTAAAATTTCTCTGATTGACATTTTTGATTTTTCTTCTTCTTGAAAGTAGCAAAGAATGCTGTACAGAAGAAAGTTTCCCATTTGATATCTTTCTGTTCTACTGACGTCTCCTTAGATTCTCACATTTTCTCATATTAAAAAGCTCAATAGGAATGTGAATAAATCTTTCATTTGGAGATAGTATAAGAGTGTGTGGTACATTAGCCCTATGATGAAGGAAAATAGAAATAATTTTGTTTCTTCCACTATGATTTATCATACTTGTTTACACAATGGTATAATTAAATTAAATTAACTAAAATTAGTGTTTTTGATTTAGTCAGAAGGTTATTGGGTAGGTAGGTTCAGCTACTAAGTAATTTAGTAAATAAATAAAATAATAAAAATAAATAATACAATATAAATAACACTTTTAAAATAAAATAGCAATTGCAGTTGATATATTCATTTATATATTTTAATAATTATGATTTTTAATATATAGTTGTTGATTAATTGAATTTGTGTACATTGCCTAGATGTCAATTCTTGTGAAATGTGTGTAGCCATTTGTTGGCTAGATGACATAACATCAGACATAGATAATTTTGTATGGCTGGGAAAAGTGACAATGCATTTTTTTAAAAGGTAACTTTCTCTTATCTTTCTCAGTCTTCAAAACCAAGATGGAGCCCACTGGATCTCTTTTCTGTGCATTGGATATTGAATATTTTTATCTTAATTACACTGGTCTTTTTTATTTAGAATATGTGATTCGCCCCCCTTCCTTTGTTCATTTGTTTCTCCTGCATCCCTCTTTCCCCACAAACCTTCTTTTTGTATCTAGAAATCCCACATGAGTTTATAAATGGAATTATATATTAAAACCTTCCCCATGTATGCAAAACTATATAGTGTTTTCAGAATGTTTTTATGATGTTTTATATTACTGGGCTTTGGCAATATTATTCAAAGACCTTTGAATTCTATTTTTCCTAGAATTGTTATTAAAGGAAAAGTCCTTGGTGAGTTAACTAAATATTCTGCAGCTGCATAGATTATGGCAAACCTTTTCCAGACAGTGCCTAAAGCATGTGCCCAAACCCCCAAAATGTGGTGCGTGCACCGCTCCCATGCATGAACCCACTCCCGTGCCTGTATGTGTGGGCCCTATGCATGTGCCCCACCCCCATGCATGCAACGCCAGTGCATGCACCCCGTACATGTTCCCCACCCATCCAGCATATGCGCACACTTCCCTATTAAAAAAAAACATAGGAACTATTTTATATACAATTATCTAGTTTTTAGGCTATGGTGAGTAAGGAGGTAATTTATTATTTTCAACTCCACTATTAATTTGACTCCGCATTAATTGATTTAACTCTTAAATTTAATTGAGAATCTAGTTTTATAACCTATGCCATTCCCATTAATCATGGCTATACTTTTATATAGTTCTTTCAATATCGAGAAAGTGTATGATTTACTCAAAACTGGACACCCGTTTAGGTTTCAGTGGTTTTTTAGGGAGAGAGCTAACAGTCTCTATATCTATATACAGGTCCACCCTCTGCTTATAATAACTTTTTCAACTTGATAGAAAATGTTGTTATTTTATGCTAAAATATATGTAACTATGTACAATAAATTTTAAACAGAAATGAAGTCATAATTTAAACTTATAACTCATGATAATACTTGTAACATCATAGATAACTTATTTCTATAATCATACTTGTTTCTAGAGGAATAACCTTTACAGATTTTTTCACAGCAAAACCACGAGGGAGTCTTCTGGCATCTTAACTACTAACAAAATTTATGGATCAGAGAGCACTTCATCAGCTGCCTGTATAGGCAATACTTCTTTCTCAGTATCATTGTCATGACTCACCAGGAGACCGTCTCAGAAAGGTGTAGAATGTCTTATAATCACATATTCTTTTAGGCAAGGATGAAGCCATATTAAAAAGCTTGCTGATCAGACCGGATACACAACATAAATAACAATAGTAATACATGGCATTCCCAAAACATCTGGAGCACCACTTGAACACCATCAGCATTGACAAAATCACCATCAGTCAATTACAAAAAGCAGCTTTCCTTGGAACATGTTACCTTCTTGTGATAATAATTTTAATGCCATCAATATCTTTAACACCATCAGCAACATCATCTTTTTTTTCCAGGTCCTTGAGAAGGACTCAATAGGTAGATAAAAATGGCAAATCCCTTCTAAACATCAGGCTGACTGGGCAACCAACCATAATAATAGCAACAACAACAACAACAGCAACAATTGCAATAGCACTTAGACTTAAAAATACTGCTTTACAGTGTTTTACAGCCCTCTCTAAGTGGTTTACAGAGTCAGCCTCTTGCCCCCAACAATCTGGCTCCTCATTTTATCCACCTCGGAAGGATGGAAGGCTGAGTCAGCCTTGAGCCTAGTGAGATTTGAACTGCCAAATTGCAGGCAACAGCAGTCAGCAGAAGTAGCCTGCAGTACTGTACTCTAACCACTGCACCACCATGGCTCATAATGCGGTTTTATGACATTCAGAATGTTTGCTTGGTTTTAAATATAGAGAAACAGAGTGAAAAAAGCTATTTAAACTATTGCAACTTAGTTAGAGGATTTATACAGGACGGATAAAGAAGAATGAGATCAGGACCTTGAACAGGCCCAAATATACACACTGCACAGAATAAAGAAGCTGATAACAGATAGAAAATGAGGTGGGGGAGAGGGGGGGAAGGTAGCAAAAGATAAGTTCAAGAAGATATGATTTCTCTATGAGACTGTTGAAGGTACCTGGCAGCAAATCAGGTGGTAAACTTTGGAAACAGGAAACTAAGGTTTATGAAGAAGCAGATTGGTAGCATTCAAAGTTAATGAAGTTCTGAATAATCTCCACAAGTTTGTAAAGTTCCAAGAAATTCCAGAAAAGTTTGGAATAAGGGGATGAGACATCTACATGTGTATTGGAAAAATCAGTGAGGATCAGTAGGGACAATACCTCAAGGAAGACATTGTGAACAGTATAGAAAAAAAAGACATATGAAGAAGCTTCACCAATCTGTTGGTTCAATTGAGCATAATGTGCCAACTTTCTAGCCCAGCCCTACTGTGTTTCCACGAAAATACAACCTGTCCTGAAACTAAAGCCTTGCCACATTTTTCACATGGGCAGAAATATAAGCCCACCCCTGAAAATAAGCTCCCTGGACAATCCCATCCTCTGGCCAGGCAGAGCACTGTTCGCTGACCTAACAGTATCCTGAAGGGTGCCAAGCCATGGGTACGAGGTGGGGGACAAAGGCATTTGCATTGCTTGGTGTTTTCATGGTACCGCTAAGTTGGTCAGTGGTGCAGTGCCCAGCTGAAAAGGGGTTTGCCAGGCCACTGCTCTCTTGCGAGCAGGCTCCTGAAGAGCTGGGCACAGCCTCAGAGTCGAATGGCTGTGTTGCGCAGTCGCAGCAGCAACACAGCAGCCATGAGGTGGCCATGCTCATGGGTAGCCACCTGGCAACCTCCCTTTCCAGCTGGGCACAGCGCTGCTGACTGATCAAGTGGTACCTGGAAGGCACCAAGCAACGTGAGGGCCTGTTCGCCGTCCTCCACCTCCCATGGCTCGGTGCCTTCGGAATGCCCCTAGGTGAGTGAATGGGGTTCTGCATGGCTTTTCCGCTCCCTGCTCATGCGACTCACAGGCTCACGATGCCCTTGGCTAACTCTGCAGAGCCAGGGTATCTCTGCTGCTGGCGCTGCCCGCCACTTGCTTTTTTTTTTCAGCTTTCAAAGCATAGAGGACGGATGCCGCTCTGGGAATATGCTCTATGGTTGTGGGCTGCAGAGCCAAAAGCCAAGGTAAATAATTGTCAATCTTAGTTTCACAAGCATTTTGTTATTTCGAAGCTTAGTGTACAACTTACATTATTTCTGACCTGTGTGTATTTTTACGGAATCAGGTTCATTATAAACTAATATTTAGTTGCAGCTTTTAAGATAGGATTGCATCTGTTAGTGTAGTATGAATGAGGAAAATGCTAGTGTCCTTTTGCAAAAGTCTATATTTTATTTGTACTGGCACCAAACCCAGTTTTTCTTTTTCTACATCAATTTCTGACTGAGCTCCGAGAGGCTTTTTTTTCTGAGTAGATGTACATATACATATATACTTGTACTGTTAGACATGTTTATACCCACTGACATGAAAGCTCAGTTAAATGCTTCTAAATAAAATTACAGTATTGTGCTTTGTTCAATTGTTGCTTATTGAAATAGGTCTTGAAAGGGTAATGCTATACTTGTTGATGAATGAACATTCCTTTTGTAAATGGGAGCCCCTTTTTACCAAGCAACTATATCAATAGCAACCATGGTATATAGAAAAATATGAAAGTTAAAACAGTATCTTCATTCAAAAGAAAAATATGAAATATTGGGTAACCAAAGGCCACTTATTTGCTTAGTGTAAAAGAGAGTTGTTAGGAGTTATAAACTGTATAAGAGCCTATTATCTGAAGGTCTTCGTTGCAGAAAAGGAAAAAGTAATGTATTAATGGATCATTACCAAATCATGGGAAATAATAGTTCTGATCTTGATAATTTCATCTTCTAAAGAAGCAACTGCAGTGAATGGGGTATAATAGTTCCCCTCTAATATCTAAAAACCTATGATGCAAAAAAAAAACCAACAACAACAACCACAATACATTTCTGTGTTATCCCAGAGTGTCCCGCTCTATGAGTTGGGCCCTGAACTACTTGGGTCAAGTCCATGGTTGTCATGGAGGCCATGAACTCCTGTGCCCCTTCAGAGTGTTCGCCAAGAGATGGTCGATTAAAGTCCCCCAGCACCATTAGCCTGGGGAACTCTACCACCAACCCGGCTACTGCCTCTGGCAGCACAGGCAGGGCTGTCGTGACGTAGCTGGGAGGTAAGTACATCAAGAACAAGCCCACTTGAACCCTTAGGTCCAACTTCAAGAGAAGAGACTCACACCTCACAATCTCCGGGGCAGGGCTCCTGCGGGGAACTAATGACTCCCGGACAACCATTGCTACTCCCCCACCCCTTTCCGGTGTCGTGCTTGGTGGAGCACCTGGAACCCATTTGGGCACATTTCTGAGAGGGGGACTCCTCCCTCTTGGCCCAGCCAGGTTTCAGTTATACATGCCAGGTCTGCCCCCTCGTCTACGTCCTGGACAAGGGGAGCCTTATTCACAACAGACCTCGCATTTAGCAGCAGCAACCTGAGACCAGGGCCCTGATCTCCTCTGCCACCAGGTTCTTGAGATGAGCCTGAAGGGCCGGAACAAGGAATCTCTGTAATGTAATGAGTCCTTCTTCCCCGGTAATGGCTAGCCCTAGAGCTCCCATCATATCTGCCCCTCCCAGTCGTAACTGAGATGCTCCGACCCTCTCCCCCCTCTGTAGACCCCCCCTCTCCCATGGCCCCCATTCTTCCTGGCAGGCCACACACACCATTCACTCTAGGACGAGGGGCGGATCCAGGCCCCCATCCACTTCTGCTTCTGCACTCAGAGGAGGGAGCTTCAGGTCGCACCCCCATATTCCCTCAACAAACATTCTGCACTGACACACCCCACAATAGTCATTAAAAATACAATACAATAAAAATAGTAAATTAATTAAATTAAAAGTGGGCGCATTCACTCACACAATCGTACAATCATACACTCAACACACAAATTAAAACGCCATTCTTGAGACCGCAAAACACAGGCAGTCAGTGCAGTCTGAGGCGGCGGGGGCCGGAATAATTTTTTTTTTGGGGGGGAGGATTTCTCGTTCTTTCCCCCACATAGTCTGAAAATGGTGTAAAAGTTTAAGGGGGCTGAGAAAGTTGGTGCCAATTGGGAAAAGCTGGTCCCCTATTCTCTTCATCCTTGTCCTCCCTCTCTGTCAGGCCATATGTCGCGAAGCAGTGTGCAGAGCTGCCGGCACGATAGTAGTTCCTCCTGGCCTGGCATGCTTCAGATCATAAGGTGGCTGGGGCGACAACAGCGAGGGCCCGCACCGATCGAGATGCCCAGCAGCAGCAATGTCCAAGCCGCGGTGAGAGAAGAGGAAGAGGGGGAGGGGGAGCCGCGGTCAGGATGGTAATGGCGGCGGAAAGAAGGCCAGGTCCCAAATCACACTGACACAAACTCACCAGCTCCACGACTCCATGGGCAACAGGCAGGCAACAGTGGGACAACACAGCGCCCCCCCCCCCGAAGTGGCAGGGCTGAGCCGCGTCAGCTGGTGAAGATTGAATGGCGGTCGTGGCAGCTGGGGTGGGTGGACAGTGGCAAGGTCGGCGCCCTCCCGAACAGCAGGTCGGCGCCCTCCCGAACAGCAGGACCAGGTCGGCGGCCCAAGCAGACAAAACAGCAGTCCGCGGCTGGAGCAGATGAAGCAGCAGTCACGTCAATCACAGCAGCCGGCCGGAATAGTGAGATTGCAGCAGGGTCAATGCCCCCCCCCCAAGCAGCAGAGCTGAGCTGCGGCGGCCCAAGCAGATGGAACGGCGGCCGCGGCAGCCAGAGCAGGCTGGACGGTGGCAGGGTCGGCGCCCCCCCCCCAAAGCAGCAGGGGGTCAAGCCACAGCAGCCGAAGCAGAGCAGATGGAAACAGCAGGGCCAGGCTGGTGCCCACAACAGGCAGAATGACAGCCATGGCAGCTGGAGCGGGTAGGATGGCGGCAGGGTCGGTGACATTTTCCAAGAGCAGCTCTTTCAGAAGCGATGTTTTCTTTTGCTAGCTGCTTTTCCGGAACCCCCTTATGTTATTCTTGCTTTATTATCACTTCAATTCAGTCCTCGAGACCTCGGCTCCATATCATTTGGCCGTTTTCCCTCAAAAAAACTGAGCAGTAAAGCAGTTAAGGTCAGATAGCCATCTTCCTTGCGCATGCAAGGAAGGATATATTGAACACGCATGTGCACACACACACACACACACACACACACACTTCACCCTAATGAAGATTTGAAAAACAAAATAAGAAAACATAGGAGACAGACAATATGATGGGTTCCAAAAACAGTACAGATAGAGAGTATGAAAGAGTAGGTAAAGTTCTATACTTTGGAATAAAGTGAGGGTAGTGAAAGATGCATATACTGTATTAACTGACTTCAATATGATACTGAACAAGTATTCATCATTTAATACTGTAATTATCAAGAGTATCAAGTTGGCTATCACAAAATCCCAAATATTGACTTATCTAGACATGTCAAGGCTGTGATTCTGGGCATGCACACAAATCAGTCTGACTTTTGTGCAATGCATATAGTCCTTTAGCTGTTCCTCTGTTTTATTAATTTTCTATATCTCTATCCTATTTCTATTTGTTCTTTCATTCTTTTTCTCTTCTCATGAAAGCAAAGGAAAATGGCAGGAAATATTTGACATTGGCAATCATACTAATAATTTCTGGAAGCCTTCAGAAACATTTTCTTTCATATTTTTTTAAAGAATCACATTGTTAACACTACTATGCTATTTGAAGTATAGCTGTTGGGTTGATAATACTTGGTGATAATGTTACAGTTCTCAGTCCTCTTCTAGGATTTACTCAGTTTTTATCCTTTTTTTCTGATGTCATATTTTCTAGTTGCTGTCTTTATGATATAAAATTGTTCCTATATATATATATATATATATATATATATATATATATATATATATATATATATATATATATATATATATATATATATATATATATATATATATATATATATATATATATATATATATTATATATATATATATATATGTGTGTGTGTGTGTGTGTGTGTGTGTGTTATTTGTGCTGATAAATAAATAAAGGGAGACTAGTATAGATCTATTTCAAGCTATTTAGCTCTCATCAGCTAGCCGTACCCTTACTGGGATTTGAACCTGTGCTCTATTGCATCTTAGGCAAACGTCTTAGCCATTATGCCACAGGTCTCCTCCTTATCAGCTGAAGCCAGGGAAGAAGGTATATATTTAGTGTCACAACCCCTGGTAAGCCCCAATTATGGGAGGAAGCTAACTGCTTCCATCATCTGTCAATCAGCTCGTCACAAGAGTCCATCACGACAGAAACCCAATATTTTTACTGTTGCCTTTGTTATATTTGTGTTTTATTTGTGCTGATAAATAAATAAAGGGAGACTAGTATAGATCTATTTCAAGCTATTTAGCTCTCATCAGCTAGCCATACCCTTACTGGGATTTGAACCTGTGCTCTATTGCATCTTAGGCAAACGTCTTAGCCATTATGCCACAGGTCTCCTCCTTATCAGCTGAAGCCAGGGAAGAAGGTATATATATAGTGTCACAACCCCTGGTAAGCCCCAATTATGGGAGGAAGCTAAATGCTTCCATCATCTGTCAATCGGCTCGTCACAAGAGTCCATCATGACAGAAACCCAATATTTTTACTGTTGCCTTTGTTATATTTGTGTTTTATTTGTGCTGATAAATAAATAAAGGGAGACTAGTATAGATCTATTTCAAGCTATTTAGCTCTCATCAGCTAGCCATACCCTTACTGGGATTCAAACCTGTGCTTTATTGCATCTGAGGCAAACGTCTTAGCCATTAAGCCACAGGTCTCCTCCTTATCAGTTGAAGCCAGGGAAGAAGGTATATATTTAGTGTCTCTCTCTCTCTCTCTCTCTGTGTGTGTGTGTGTGTGTGTGTGTGTGTGTGTGTGTATGTATGTATGTATGTATGTATGTATGTATGTATGTGTATATCCAGGGAGAATATATCAAAATATACTAAAATATACTATACTAAAATGATGGTAAATTCTACTTTATTTGCTGCCTCTTCTTTAAGTGATCACAAAAAAATCCTCCACACACACATTTATGTAAAAAAAAGGCTGGACTCAATTATATGAACCACTTATTGTAAGTCAATATTTAATAAATACTTCCTGATAGAGAAGGGCTCTATGTAATTAGTTTAGTCCTGTTGTGGGTTCTTTCTAAAGTCTTTAGAATTTAACAGGATCAGACTGAAGAAACAGATTCAGGTGACAGTGTCATTATCTGTCTTCATTAGCAAGAATTTTAACAAAAAAACCAAAAAAAATTAACAAAAAAAATTTAACAAAAAAAATTATAGAACAGTTAAAAAAACTTCAGCAGTTACTCTGACACATGAATTTAAATTTAATATCTCATACAATGTTTAATCATTCTTCTTTAATGAATAACTGTTCTTTGTTTTTAAATAGGGTTATTTTGTTTTGTATTTATAGATGAATAAAACATTTGTCCCAAAACTGTATATTTAAAGAAAAATGTCATTTAATAATTCCAGAAAATTTCTCAAACAACTTCCAATTTTATATTCAGGAAAACTTTGGTAATGATTGTAGTAAGAAGACTGAATGTAGATGAGAAAGGCTGTTTATTCAAACTCCAAGAAGTTGTGAGAATTTCATTGTATATCATCACAACATGGTGCCTTTAGCGGCAGCTTTGCTGCAGCAGAAAATGCAAAGCATGCCATGCTGAGGCATCCCTATAGCAAGTGGAGGTGGTAATTTGAAGAATTATAGATAATAAACTTGGAAACCTCTGCTGTTTCTAACAGTTGGCAGTGAAGTACCATGCCTGCTGATAACATTTCTTTACTGCATCCCAGTGTTTGTTTCTTCTTTGCTTTAAAGAAAAGCAAACAACACTCACTATGTTGAGCTTAATGAAAGAAATATCTTTGGCTGGATTATTAAAGGAACAAAAGCTGTTCTGTTCTGTTCTAGTGTAGTCTAGCCAGCCTAGTCTAGTCTAATCTAGTTTAGTCTGGTCTCTGTGAATTCATCTGCATACTACACATTGATCTCAGACTGATATCAGGTCTTAAAGTCAATTAGACATATCTTCTAAAGTCAGAGTTACTTAGATATTATTACTAAACTCCAAAAAAACCATGTAGGCCTTGCTTCTTTTCTGATTCAAGAACTAAATGCTCTATTTTTACTGAACACAAAGTTCAGATCGAATACCAATGAATACTTTGACTTTTTGATTGCTTATATCCATAGGAATGGGCGTTTTCTATACTTCAAAATGACACTTCGGGGATTCAAATATTTTTTTTATTAACTGTGCTTGCATCTAACAATGAAAAAGAGGCAACATAGATAACTTATGGCACAGCTACATAAAATTATAATGAAAAAAAAAAGTAAATTTAGCATGCATCAAAACTTGTCCCTGCTGAAGATGCAGTTTGCGATTTCTTTTCCTCTGGATTTAACAAGGAAATATTTGGCAAGATCTTCTTCTAAGGATGAAATTTGGCAAGATGCAGCTGAGAATGCAAAACATCCTCTGAAGTTGTGAGTATTCAGTCATTTTGATAATAATTGGATGTTCATAATCTGTGGGATGTGGGATAGACGGCATCACCACTAGAGGGATTTGTAACTGGTTGACAAACCATACTCAATGAGTAGTCCTTAATGATAATGAAACTATATCTAGATGGAAAGAAAAAAGCAGAGGAGTACCACAAGGTTCTGTCTTGGACCCAATACTCTTAAATATCTTTATAAACAATTTAAATGAGGCAACTCATCAAATGTTCAGGTGATGTTCATTAAAGCATTAAGAAATGTAAATAATAGAAAATTAATAAAATGTAATAATTTTTTTTTGCAGGTGATACTAAGCCGGCTGGAATAGCCAACACCTCAGAAGACATGCTCAGGGTTCAAAAATATCTTAACAGACTTGAATTATGAGCCCTATCCAATAACATGAAATTTAATGTGGAGAAAACTAAGGTTTTATACCTAGGCAGGAAAAATCAAAGGTACAAGTACAGATTAGGCAAAATCTGTCTCAAAAACAGTAACTGTGAGAGTGACCTTGTAGTCCTGGTGGATGATCACTTAAACATGAGGCAGCAGTGTGTGGCGGCAGCCAAAACAACTAATGCAATCCTTGGTTGTATAAGCAGAGGCATAGAATCAAAATCATGTGAAGTATTAGTGCCATTTTATAAATCCTTCATAAGACCACACCTGGAATACTGCATCCAGTTTTGATCACCACAAAAAACTATGTTGAGACTATGGGAAAAGTGCAAAGAAGAGCAGCTAAGATGATTAAGGATCTGGAGAGAAAAAACGTATGAAGAACAGTTGCAGGAATTGGGAATGGCCAGTCTAGAAAAAAGAAGGACTAAGTGTTACTTGATAGCAATATTCCAGTATTTGATGGGTTTCCCATCAAAGAACAGGGGGTCAACTTATTTTCCAAAGTACCAGAAAGCAAGACAAGAAATAATTGATAAAAAACAAGGAGAAAAGCAACCTAGAATTAAGGAGAAACTTTCTAAGAGTGACAACAATTAACCAGAAGAACAGCTTGCTGACAAATGTGGGTGATTTTTAATGTGGAGGTTTTTTTTAAAAAAAAAGACTGGACAGCCACTTGTCTGAAATGGTATAAGGTTTCCTGATTGAACCCGGGTGTTGCAGTAGAAGACCTCCAATGTCCCTTCCAGCTCTATTCTGATTGAAGGTAAAAAAAGGTTCCCCTCACATATATGTACCAATCATTCCCAACTCCAGGAGGCGGTGCTCATTTTAGTATTTTTTAGTATTTTATTAAGATTTATAGGCCGCCCTTTTCCCTGAGGGGACTCAGGGCGGCTTACAATCATTAGGGAGGGGGTACAATACAAAATAAACAATATATAAACAAAATAAAGTAGTAAAAACACAACATGCATTCTACATTCAACACTCGGGTGGGGCAAATTAAGGACTTATCCCCAGGCCTGTTGGGAGAGCCAGGTCTTAAGGGCTGCGCGGAAGGCCTGGACGGTGGTGAGGGTGCGTATCTCGACGGGGAGATCGTTCCACAGGGTCGGAGCTGCAACAGAAAAGGCTCTCCTCCATGTAGTCACCAGTCGACATTGACTGGCGGATGGAATTCGGAGGAGGCCCAGTCTGTGCGATCTTATCGGTCGGAGGGAGGTAATCGGCAGAAGGCGGTCTCTCAAGTACTCAGATCCACTACCATGAAGGGCTTTAAAGGTGGTCAACAGCACCCTGAAGCGCACCCGGAGATCAACAGGTAGCCAGTGCAGCTCGCGGAGGATGGGTGTTATGTGGGCGAACCGCGGTGCGCCCACTATCACTCGCGTGGCCGCATTCTGAACTAACTGCAGTCGCCGGATGCACTTCAGGGGCAGCCCCATGTAGAGCACATTGCAGTATTCCAGCCTAGAGATCACATTTCCATTTCAAAGCCAAAAAAACATCTCTGTCGTCATGTGCCCAGCATGACTAACTGCCAAAGGCGCACAGAACCCTATTACTTTCCTACCAAGGCTGTCCCTATTTTTCTACTTGCATTTTTACATGCCTTTGAACCGCTAGGTTGGCAGAAGCTGGGGCAAGTAACTGGAACTCACTCCGTTATGCAGCACTTGGGATTTGAACCACCAAACTGCTGACTTTTCTTATCAACAAGCTCAGCATCTTAGCACTGAGCCACATCAACCCCTATATTTTGATTGAAAAACTGTTTTTTTCAGATATAATCATGTCTAGCAACAGTCTCACATTGAATAGATAATATTACTAACTTATTCAAGTTGTGAAATTCATATAATTATATCAATAATAATTTGATTTTAAATTAACCCTATTAAGCAAGGCTGGGAGAAAGTAATAGGAATCAGTCAGAAATAGACCAGAATCAAATTATTTTTTACTGAAATGTATATCAGCATTTTGGTTTTAGAATTCTTCATTATTTTTTCATTCTTCCCATTGGGCATTCCCTTTTATGCTTGTAAACAGATAGAACATTATTAAATAAATGTGGACTGGGACAAAGACACTGTGTTTTCAAGACACAAACACTGCAGAAACAGAAATGTTTGTAAAGAAAATTGCTGTAATTATTTTTGGTTTTGCAGTAAAGAAAGGAATAAAAATAAAAACAATTCTAGATGAAGTGCATCTTATCAAGATTACAAAATAATTTCAAAGATATTTTCTTGGTTACATTAATTGTGAGATGTTGCAATTGTTCTTGGCTGCTACTTATGACATTTTATGCACTTTATGTTTAAATTATTAGTTGTGTTTTACTCTTTATTTCATTTTGTTAGTTGCCCAGAGTCATGTCTATGAGCTAAGCATACCTATAAATTTATTAAATCAATAAATCAATCAGTGAGAGCTGAAATAAAGCATATTAAAGACAAAAAAGTGTCAGAAGAACGTATTAGGTGACTAACTGAAAACATTTGGTCTGTTTATTGTAGCAAGAATTCCAAAACCACACACACACACACACACACAGAGAGACACAGAAACACACACACACACACACACACACACAGAAACACACACACACACACACACAAAAGAACCTAAGGAAAAATTCCAGTTTAGCCAAAATATGTGGTAGAGCAAACTGTTTTCTTAAAGAAACTAAAGAAGTTGATAAATTTAATGCCTATGCTTCCTAAATTTTACAATGGAGATCTCTCCATTGTAATCAAGTCCCAGATTGCTCTCTTGCAAATTTTATAATGAGAATTATATTTTTCAGAATATTAATTCTACTATAGATTTCAGTATGCCTACATTTATATGTAATTTTAATTTTTTTTAAAAAAAAAAGAAGATAAAACTAATACAAAGAAAATGTAAGAAAAAGAAAAAAATTAACAGAAAGCTAGCAATGGAAGAAAGGGGGAATAAGTAGATAAAATGTAGAAAAGAAAGAAAAGAGATACAAAGTACTGATTCTAAAAGTTCATATTTTTTTTCTTTTTTATGCAAAAGTCCATAAGGGTTTTCCAGTTCACAATAAACATATTGTACTTTTTTTGTGATGAAAGAGGTCAATTTAACCACCTCAACAAATTCAGGGGTCTCAGACTACAATACAACATAGGTGAATGTGGGTGGGATCAGTCTGGGGAAGCTTCAGCTTCCTGGAGAAGCAAGAAGCCCCTTTGTGTCCTGCTGTTACACTACAGCTTAGGAGCCTATTGCAACTCGAGTTGTAGCACACCAAAATACCTCTTTGTGCCACACTGCTGGGCTGAGTTAAGCTGGGCTGCCCCTTGGCTTTGTGCTGCACTGCAGCTCAAAGACTTCTTGCAACCCCAGAGCTGCAGTGTGCCAAAAAGCTCCTTTGTACTTCCCAAGGTTTATGCCACATGCACAAACACACATGCCTCACCCTGTCCCCCCCCCCCCCCCGAGCCATGCAGAACTCTGTCATTTTGGACTTGGACTGCACTGGACTCTCCCTGTCCACCCTATGGCACCTCCATGCTCCTTACTCAGGACTTCCATCAATTTTTGCTTAGTGACCTAGAAATCTAGAGTTTTGGTAGCAACTGGGATTGCTATCACTAAGTAACATAATAATGTACCATCAAGATTTATGAACACATCACTTAGTAATGGAATTTATTGTCCCAACTGTGGTCATAAGTCAAAGATTGTATGATTGTAGTGAATCAGCCTTATAAAGCTTCCAAAAGACTTACTTGGAGATATCACAGCTCTATAAATAGTTAACAAGATAGGTTGTTCTGATTTGTTCTATATAGATCAGGTATTATAACTATTCTTTCATCTAATGTTGACTTTGTGAAGCTGGTGTGCTACAAATTCATTTGACTCTCATCATCTAACATTATCACATACAATGATCTTGCTGGTGGGAAATAACAATTGTAACCTACAAAGGTTCAATGAAATATAATGCTCTTATGTTGTAAATTGTTAACAGATGGCAGTACTGATGTGCTAGAAGCATTGACATGTTCTGTAGCATCTGTTCTTTCTTTTCAGTTGATATGAAGCTGCTGTGAAAAAGATTGTGTTGCTATTGTTCATGAAATAGACATCTGCAATGAATACTTGTAAGTATGCTTAAAGCAATACATTTTGATTGCATTTTTTTTTTTTTACTGCTGGGGTTCCTTCAATTGAAATTAAGTGCCAAATACAATTTGTTACTGATGATTGCATAGATATAAGGATTGTGCATTGCTGGGCCAAAAATGAAGCGGGGGAGCTAATTTGTGTGATTTATTTATTTATTTATTTATTTATTTATTTATTTATTTATTTATTTTATTTGTTTGTATGCCGCCCACTCTCAAGAGACTCAGGGCAGCTTACAAGTAAAAAAGGGAAGGGGAAGACATACAAAAACAAAACAACATTAAAAGATCCACAACATTTACAACTTAGAATGGAGCTGGACAAAGTCAATAGCCCCAGGCCTGCCGGAACAGCCAGGTCTTGGTCGCTTTGCGGAAGGCCGGAAGGGTAGTAAGGGTCCCGATCTCAATGGGGAGATCGTTCCATAGGGCCGGGGCAGCTACAGAGAAGGCCCTCCCCCGGGGTGTCGCCAGCCGACATTGACCGGCAGATGGAATCCGGAGGAGGCCTAGTCTGTACGATCTTATAGGCCTCTGGGAGGTAATTGGCAGGAGGCGGTCTCTCAGGTAGCCAGGTCCGATACCATGTAGGGCTTTAAAAGTAACGACTAGCACCTTGAAGTGTGTCCAGAGACCAATGGGAAGCCAGTGCAGCTCACGGAGGATAGGTGTAACGTGGGTGTACCTAGGTACACCCACTATCGCTCACGCGGCTGTGTTCTGGACTAACTGGAGTCTTCGAACACTCTTCAGGGGCAGGGAACACTCTTCAGTGATCAAGAATAAAGTGGACACCCTGTAACAGCAAATGAGTTTCACATAAGTAAGATGATGAACTTATTAAGTATGATCAGGAAATCACTCAAAAAGAAATTGCAGTCAAGAATGGCATTTCATATTCATGTTCTTCAGTACCTAGAACAGTTTATCACATGTTGATGGTAGAAATGAAAATTTCAATTTTGCCAATATGCTAAAAAAATGAAGATAAGGAGCTTCATGTTATTGCAGTGTCCAACAAAACATGAGTGATCATTACGACCCAAACTACAAAGCTTCACCTGTGGAATGGAGGTAGGAATGGAGAGGGAGGAAATCAGCTATGGCAGGGAAAACTCATTTTTGTGGGGGACGGTTGAAGATGGTTACTGATAAGTATTTCCTTACTGGCATTACTGTAAACTCAGAGTGTTACATTGCAATATTCAAAACTTCAGAGTAATGATTGAAAATGTTAAGAAACCCCAAGAAGGAAATCTTACTGCAACATGACATCATTAGGTCTCAGACCTTTCAAGCCAGCCAAGACACTTCCTTACTCAGCTGCCATGATCAAGTTATTGATGAGGTTATCCATTCAATCGGTTCCACCACAAAATCGCGGAGGACAAAATCGCGCTCGACGAAAGCGCGCATTTGACGTCATCACAGCGCGATGAAAACATCGTGCTGTGATCGAAAAATGTAAAAATAAAGCTAAAACCTTACCCTAACCCCCCCAAACCTAACCCTAAACCTAACCCTTAACCTAACCCTAAATCTAACCCTAAACCTAAACGTTAACGTAACGCTAAACCTAACGCTAACCCTTAACCTAACGCTAAACCTAACGCTAACGCTCTAAACCTAACCCTAACCCTTAACCTAACCCTAACCCTAACCCTAAACCTAAACCTAACCCTTACCTTTATGTGAATCGGCTTGCTTTAATTTTAATTTTATTTCAATTTTTAATTTTTTTCGTCGCGCTGTGATGACGTCACATGCGCGCTTTCGTCGAGCGTGATTTTGTCCTCCGCGCTTTTGACGGGTCACGATTCAATCATGGTTGACTCTTGGTGGTTCTATTGGCCAAGTCTCTCCATATCTTCCAATCTTGCACTATTCTTTGAGTTTTTCTGTGCTCTGGCTAGAGTCTGCTTTGATGGTGTCCAGTCATCATATACTTTAGTGGACTGGTTTTCTTCTACCACTAACTCTTCTGTCAGTCCATTTTCACCTTTTTCCAAATTGAAGGAATCTAATGTAAATGAAGAGATGGGCTGATAATGGGGCTATGAGATGTTCAGTGAAAGGAGGACATGTCCTTCACAGGCAAAGCACTGGCAGACCTAGCCTTAAAATCAGATATCATCCAGTATGACCAGTATCTTGAGTACTGTATCCAAAAAATATCTTTTCTGAGCAACTTCTCTTTGCAGCACAGTGCTTTCCTAATAAGTGTTAACTGCAAGTTAACAAGCTCCTCTGTGTGATTTTAATTACTTCATTATTGTAGTACCTTCCAGCTGCGTTGTGCTGCCACCTGAAATTGACAAGACCTTAATCAGTTACATGCTGAAGGCTTTTGCCTCCTAACCAGCTCTAACATATTCCATGAGAATGAAAAGCCAGTCTTTCCAATATTGGAAAAGTAATTCTATATATGAAGGTATATGTATTATTTTTGGCAGCTTTTCATTTTAATTTTGGTGGCAGATGTGAATAAAGTGAAACAGTTACTGTGCTCTTTGCCTGTTTACATATCTCATAACCCTAGCTGTAAAGGTCTGATGGAAAAAACAGGATGTTATTCTTTCATTAGCAGAAGTGGGTAGTGAATGATGGTGATTATGTAGGAAAGTTGATGCAGGTAATCAAAGAGCTCATTTCAAGGATTTTATCAGTGTTTTGTTTATTAAAATATTCCTATTTAATCTAAAGTTATGGAGATGGAGGCATTCCTTTACACTCAGCCCTTGTATAATGTCTTGAAAATACTAGATTGGGAAACAATAATGGAATGTGTTGACAAATATGTTGTCGTCATCTTAAATTGAGATGGATGGATGTAAGACCCAACAAATGATATTGTACTAAAATTCAAAGCATCCCTCCCTACTGGTCATGTTGGTTGAGCTTACTGGGAGTCAGCAATATCAGCAGGGTTACAGGTTTTGCACCTATACAAAGATCCCTGATTTCTTTGAGATTTCAGGTAGAAAATGCCAGTTATTCCATTCTACTTATTGAAATGAGAGCACAATTATGAATGGAAAAGAACATATCTATCTTAACAAGAACGTACATATGTTGGATGTATGTTGTGAAATATTTGATGCAGGGAAACAATCACATTACACACTGTACCTTCTGGAATGTAGGCTGTGAGAATCCAAAGCTCATATGATCTGAGCCGCTCAGATCTGAACAAATATTTGTGTTCCAGAAAGTCAACTGGGTTTAACAGCATGGGGCCATCTTTCACGGTGGAAACGGAAGGTGAAAAATAAAACAACATCAGATGCCGACATCCACTCCTACTGAGTTCTTCCATTTCCACTGTTCAAATATCAAGCAGGCCCAGTAAAGTGTTTGGAAATGTGTGCGTATGTTGTGCCAAGAACACCAGGGGAATGAATTGCAGACCCAACAAATGAAAAGTAAAGTCCCTGAAAGAAAATGCACCAGCTGTAGATTTCAACTTGCAATCCACAGTTACTTCCAATCCTGTTTCTATCATGGCATGCTAATAATGCAGACAGCAAAGCAGCAAATATGGAGAAGCAGATAATGAAATATGTTCAATGGGAGGTATTACAGGAGATTGAAGGCCAAGGCTTACTGGAAGAAAAGGAATGAGAACATGTCAGCAGGAAAAGGAATCTTGCTTAATGGTGTACAGAAGAGGTTCCTGATAGGAGAAAATTGAGCTGTTTTGAAGGACAAGAGAAATGCTGAAAGTTACAGAGAGAGGATCAGTCACGGGAAGAAGATGATATTCTCTCCATTTTGGCTCAAACTAATTAACTAAGAAAATGCCACAGCAATAAAGGTTTTGTTTTCCACAAATATGAGAAGGAAACAGATTATACAAACACAGCTTGGCATGAGTAGGCTGTGCTTCATTTATAAAGAGCCGAGGTGGCGCAGTGGTTAGGGTGCAGTACTGCAGGCCACTTCAGCTGACTGTTATCTGCAGTTCAGCGGTTCTAATCTCACCGGCTCAAGGTTGACTCAGCCTTCCATCCTTCCGAGGTGGGTGAAATGAGGACCCAGACTGTGGGGGTGATATGCTGACTCTGTAAACCACTTAGAGAGGGCTGAAAACCCTATGAAGCAGTATATAAGTCTAACTGCTATTGCTATTGCTGTTTACTTCAGAGAATGTTCCATGAACTTATTTTTAAAAAACATTCTTATATGATCCCAAATAGTCAATGGTTTTCAAACTGGAATATGAAGTAATCTTGGCTTAATTTGAAATGTATAGCACTGAAACATAGGGTCATGAATGGAAGCAGATGAGTAACAAAGTCAGTGGATAAGGACAGAGGTGGGTTTCTACCGGTTCAGACTGGTTTGGCCAAGTAGGTAGTAACTTGGCTGCCCATACATCTGAACCAGCTCTATCGGTGGCGGAATAGGTGCTGCCATCATGTTTTTTGCTTTTGCACATGCGCAGAAGCATTTTTTTACTACTGTGCTTGCGCGCATCAAGCACCCGTACACCCAAAGCAGGTCCCTGAGCAAACCGGCAGTAAAAGAATACAGAACCCACCCCTGGATACGGAGGACCATTTTTCCGATCAGGAAATTGCTAGGAACAAGCTAATGATTAAATAACTTGTTCACATACTGTATGTGTATGTTATTTTCTTAGTATATATTATATCCCTGACTTTCTTTTGGCATCTAAAAGAAAAGTAACAAAAATACATAGCAGAGAGACAAAATCACAGATAACAATACAAAGAGAGGTCACGTATATGCATTTGCTCATAAGTCATTTATTCAAAACCATTCAAATCATAATGTTACTTTCCTGGCACATGTGCTGCATCCATCTTAAGAAGAAATATGATAATTTAAGGATTATAAGCTACTTGTGCAAGATAACTCAAATGAAAAAAAATGCACTGCAATGTGAAAAAAAAAAATAAGTTTTATCACTTTAGTTCCTTGGTGGCCAGATTCATAATGAAGGTCTTCATTTACCATTTATGACAACCATCACAAGTAGAATCTATTGGCAGGGCAAAGCTACCAGGTTGTTGCAATAGGCTTTGAACTGCAGCTTCCCTAAACCAAAGACAATATGAGCATTATCCATCCATGACAACCAGTTGTCTAGCTTCTAAAATACCTTGCAAGTACCAGTTGTCTAATGCTGATTTAGTGGCTTTGCTGGGCATGATATATAAAAATGTACCAACAAGTTTATTGTGTTGTTTTTTTTCAAAATTACAAAATATCAAGAATAGTGTTCAAATAATGGAGTTATGGAAGGTTTAGATGTCTTAATATAATCCAATTGCCCATTCCCTTTTCCATTTTGGGCAAATTATAACCTACTTTGGTGACTTCTAAAAAGTAAGGCATTTCCGGAAAAGTGTTATTTTATTATGCATCTCTAAAAGAAGGAAGAATGAAAAGAATTAGCAGACCAACGCAATCCATTTTTATTTATAATTTCAGGTTTTATTAGTCAATCTATAAAATTAACAATCTTAAAAAAATCTGATCAGGAATTTATTAGATCAGATGTTATAATTACAAGCTTTGTAAGATGGTTGGGTGGTAAATTTCTTTCCTTTGTTTAACCTAAAAACGATGTGCAGCATCTGATACTTTGAAAATTAATAAAGTTCTCTTTCTCAGCATTTCTAACAGAAAAACTGAGTTGGAAGGGACCTTAGAGGTGTTCCAGTCCAACCCCCTCCTCAAGAGGGAGAGCCTATACCACTCCAGACAAATGGCTGTCAAATATCTTCTTAAAAACCTCCAGTGATGGCACACCAACAACTTCTAGAGGCAATCCTTTCCACTGATTAATTGTTTTGTCAGGAAATTACTTGTTAGTTCTAGGATGAATCTCTCTTTAATAAGTTGTCATCTGTTATTTCTTGTCCTACCTTCTGGTACTTTGGAGAATAGATTGATGCCCCCCTCCTTTGTGATAGTCCCTTAAATATTGAAAGACTGCTATCATATCACCCCACTCCTTCTCTTTGGTAGACTAGAAATTTCTTGGTTTATATTTGACATATCACATGCCAGTTCCATATGGACTGAAAGACCAAGTTGGTGATAAATTATCGTGAAGAATTTACTTAGAATGGCATTTTTATTTCAGACAATACCTGTTTTAACAACTCATCCTCCATTTAAACAATGGCAGAAGAATATAAATTTAAATGTCAGGGGGTAAAATGAGTTAAATTGTGGGTTTCAGAAATCCATCATGGCAGTGGTGTCCAAAATGTCTGTCTGCCTTATGCAGAGTTTATTTGGCTTTTATACAATTTTAGCAAGCAAAGCAAAGCAGGGGTAGCAACAGCACCTTATTGGTACTTTTTCTCTTATTTCCCTTGTCAATCTTGAAAACCATCCCAGCCAAGGTAGAAGCTCCACATATCTCCCTGGTACTACCTAGTTCTAATAAACAGTTGAGGTCATCGGTCACTGAGATCATGGCCGTCTAATGCGCATGTCTGTACGTAACCTTTCCTCTCTTCCCACATCTAGTTCTGCTAATTAGGTGAGCTCATAGGTATTCGAGATAACCAGCTACTGAGATAACGGTAGCTTACTACACATGTCTTTACGTAACATTTCCTCTATTTCTACATTAAATATAGGGTACTACAAGATGCAAAGGAAAGAGGAGTGTTGTGTCTACAAATTTGCAATTACATTTTTCTGCCTGCTGTCTAGTTGGATGGAAGAATGGGTACAGCTAAGCAGTTGAAAGCTATTGGAGTTAGAAGGTTATGATTTGAGATTTGAGTGGCATGATATTTATGGTATGACAAAGTTAAAGTTAATATGGGTTTTTAAAAAAATCATTATGTTAAGCAGGCCTTCTTTAGGGTTAAGATTAAGCTTAGGTCTTAGATTAGGGTTAGGGTTAAGTTTAGGGCTTAGATTAGGGCCGATTAGGTTTAGGGTTAGGGTTAGGCTTAGGGGGAGGTGGGGGGTGGGATTGCTAGCCTGATGACCTGCCGGTTTGCTGCCGCCATCTGAGAGCGTGGCAGCTCAGCTAAGAGTGGGGTTTCCTCCCCCCCTCTGCCATCGGTCCTAGTTCTTAGCATTATGGGAGCAGTCCTCTGGTGTCCCCTGTTCATAGAGGAAGCTGTGCTCTGATCCTGGCTAGTTGTGGCCCATGGCTGGCTCTGTGATATCTGCTGCCTACGGCCTGCTTGCCTTCCAGCTATTCCTCCCCGTATCATCGGGAAGCGAATTGGGACTTATGACTTTGTCGCCGGCCCTTGTGGGTACCCCATTTATGCCCTTCCCATTCACCTTTCATCTCTACTCTGTCAGAGAGAGAGGGCAATGGACAAAGAGGACGTGGCTGAGGAGTTTACTTCCCCCTCCAGTTGTGGTCATTTTACTGTTTTGCAGACTTTTGGACCCTACCCCTTTATGGGAGAAGATCGGGACATCAACTCCTCCTTACACACTAGGACAATTCTGAGCTAATTTTCTTGCTTTGGTACTACTGCGTGGCTTTTAAATTTTTTGTATGGTGAGCGTTGGTATGAGTGTGGTTGATTGAATGTACCCACTTTTTAACTATATTGTTGTTACTCTGTTTTTAAATTGTCTGTGGGGATTGTCTGATAGTATGGTTGTGTATGTCTGAGTAGGCTGGGACCATTGCAGGGCACCTCCTGCACTGAGTGCTTTGCAGAAGTGTCAGGGGGGCCTATGCCTAATCCCAGCTTTAGAATGTCTGATTCGAAGGGCCTGCCGGGGAATGCGGTGGCCAGGGGGGAGGGGGGAGGGACCATGGACATGGTAGTGGGCCGGAACATTAAGGTCATAACTGGGAGGGGCAGATATGGCGGGGATTTTAGGGCGAGCCATTACCGGAGAAGGAGTGTTCGCTACGTCACAGAGATCCCTCCCTCCGGCCCTATCAGTCCCACTCCAAGGCCAGATGGCGTGAGTAGTCAGGAACCTGGTCTCAGGCTGTTGTTGCTAAATGCCAGGTCTGTAATTCATAAGGCTCCCCTCGACCAAGACCTAATTTTAGACGAGAAGGCAGACCTGGCATGTATTACTGAAACCTGGCTGGGCCCGGAGGGAGGAGTCCCCCTCACTGAAATGTGCCCAGAGGGTTTTCAGGTGCTTCATCAGCCGCGACCCCAGAGAAGGGGTGGGGAAGTGGCCATTGTTATCCAGGAGTCTTTAGTTCCTCGTAGGATCCCTGCTCTGGAGCTTGTCGGGTGTGAGTCCTTATTGGTGAAGTTGGACCTTGAGGGTCAAGTGGGCTTGTTGTTAACATACCTGTCTCCCAACAGCATGACAACAGCTCTCCCCTCGCTCCTCGAGTCAGTAGCCGAGCTGGCAGTTGAGTTCCCCAGGCTTATGGTGCTGGGGGACTTCAATTTGCCTTCGCTCGGCGAGCACTCTGATGGAGCGCAGGAGTTCATGGTTTCCATGACAGCCATGGGCTTGACCCAAGTAATTTGGGGCCCGACTCACTCAGCGGGTGACACGCTCGACCTCGTATTCCTCTTGGACAGGGGAGTTGTGATCTTGGTTTGAGGGGTAGTGACATCTTGCTCCTGTCATGGTCGGACCACTTCCTACTGAGGCTTGACTTTTGGAGGCCAATCCCTCACTGTAGGGAGGAGGAACCGATTAGGTGCTTGGCGTTGTACCTGATATTCTCGTCCACAGTCCGGTGGAGGCCTTGGTCACTGCTTGGAACTCAGCAGCGTCGGAGGTTCTTAACCAGATTGCGCCTTTACGGCCTATTCGAGGCAGTGTATCCAGGAGGGCTCCTTGGTTTACTGAGGAACTCCGGGAGATGAAACGCCAAAAGAGACGCCTAGAGCACCACTGGAGGTCCAGTAAGTCCTAGTCAGACCGAGCACAGACCGAGCTTACCTCCTGGCAATTTGGACTTCTAAAAACACATATATTGCCGCTCTGATTGCATCTGCTGAGTCGCACCCAGCCGCCTTGTTCAGGATAACCCGCTCCCTCCTGAAAGGGAGGGACATGGGCAACCCTTTACGAGGTAGAGCTGAGGAGTTTGTCCGATTTCTCATGGATAAAGTTGCTCGGCTTCGGACAGACCTGGACTCCAATTGCACAGAGCCAGCCGAGCTACCGGGGGAGGGTCTTGAGCGGCATCTATGGATTGATTTTCAACTTGTTACTCCTGAGGAAGTGGACAAGGCCATGGGAGCAGTGAGAGCCTCCACATGTGTGCTGGACCCGTGCCCCTCCTGGCTGGTCGCGAACAGCAGGGAGGTGACACGGGACTGGATCCAGGCGATAGTTACTGCCTCCCTTCAGGAGGGTTTCTTCGCCCCCTAAAGGCGACGGTGGTGAGACCCCCTCCTGAAGAAGTTGTCCTTGGATCCAGCCATTCTAAATAGCTATCATCCAGTCTCCAACCTCCCCTTTGTTGGGAAGGTTGTTGAGAAAGTGGTGGCCTCTCAGCTCCAGCGGTCCTTGGATGAAACCGATTATCTAGACTCCTTTCAGTCTGGATTCAGGCCTGGCTACAGCACAGAAACTGCTTTGGTCGCACTGACCGATGATCTCTGGAGAGCCAGGGATGGGGGTCATGCCTCCGTCCTAGTGCTCCTTGACCTCTCAGCCGCCTTTGATACCATCGACCATGGTATCCTTCTGCGACGGTTGCGAGAGGTGGGGGTGGGAGGCACCGTCCTTCGGTGGTTCTCCTCCTACCTCTCGGACAGGTCGCAGTCGGTGTTGGTTGGAGGGCAGAGGTCGATCCCTAGGCCCCTTAAGTATGGGGTGCCGCAGGGTTTGGTCCTGTCCCCCCTCCTGTTTAACATCTACATGAAGCCGCTGGGTGAGATCATTCGCCGGCATAGGATAAAACATCACCAGCACGCGGACGATACACAGTTGTATCTGTCCGCCCCGTGCCAACTCAGTGAAGCGGTTGATGTGATGTGTCAGTGCCTGGAGGCTGTTAGGGTCTGGATGGGGGTAAACAAGCTTGCACTCAATCCTGACAAGACCGAGTGGCTTGTGTTTTTCCCTCCCAAAAATTGGCCATGCATTCCATCTCTCAGGCTGGGGGGTGAAATTATATGCCCCTCAGACAGGGTTCGCAATTTGGGAGTCCTCCTGGACCTACAGCTGACTTTAGAACATCATTTATCGGCTGTGACCAGGGGGGCATTTGCCCAGGTTCACCTGGTGCACCAATTGCGTCCCTACCTGAACCGGGAGGCTCTCACAACAGTCACTCACACCCTTGTGACCTCAAGACTAGACTACTGTAATGCGCTCTATATGGGGCAGCCCTTGAAGACCATTCGGAGACTTCACCTTGTCCAGAATGCAGCCGTGTGAGCGATTGTGGGTGCACCTCGGTACACCCACGTTACACCTATCCTCCGCGAGCTGCACTGGCTGCCTATTGGTCTCTGGATGCGCTTCAAGGTGCTAGTCGTCACTTATAAAGCCCTACATGGTATTGGACCTGGGTACTTGAGAGACCGCCTTCTGCCAATTACCTCCCAAAGACCTATTAGATCCCACAGACTAGGCCTCCTCCGAATTCCATCCGCCGGCCAATGCCGACTGTCGACCACCCGGAGGAGGGCCTTCTCTGTGGCTGCTCCGGCCCTCTGGAACGATCTCCACGTGGAGATCCGGATCCTAACCACCCTTCAGGCTTTCCGCAAAGCCGTCAAGACCTGGCTGTTCCGACAGGCCTGGGGCTGTTGAGTTCCCTCCCCACTCGAATTGTGTGACTGTTGACAGCTTTTAAATTGTTTCCGTATTTTGTTGTTTGTCTTTTGCTTTTTGCTTTCTGTATTGTTCCCTTCCCTTCTGGTTTGTTAGTCGCCCTGAGTCCCTCCGGGAATAGGGCGGCATACAAGTTTAATAAACCTTGAACCCTTTAGAGTATGTAATAAATATAAATGTGGGTTGTGCTTGAAAACTCCTTTGTGGCTTCCAATGCAAGAAGCATTTTATAAAAGTGAAATGATAAGTAAACATAAATTATTGACATACGCTGATATACTAGAATTTTCTCAAAGAGATTGTAAAATAAAATCAAAAGAAGATTTGACAACAGAAGGATATACTTGTCAATGGATTTATTATTCACAGAGGTTTACAGTGGATAAAGGATTTTATTGTGTTGCACATACTTACATTTTGAACTATAGGACTAAGTTTGAGACAGAAATATGTGACAATGATGAACACATTATTACTAATGTTGTGTAAGTATGAGACAGAAGGTATGATAAAATAGGCTATTTGGCTTACAATGCTTTATAATAGACAATATACAAATGGACTAATGGAAAAATATGTGGTTAAAAGCATTAAAATGTATGTTGTGTTCTAAAGAGAATTTTTACAAAAATGCTATATTATTGGTGTATATCAACAGCGAAATTGTCTAGAATGTACAGAATTCTTTGCTGGGAATGCGAACAATATGAAGGGACATTTTATCATTTTTGGTGGACATGTAAAAAGCCTTTAAAAATGGATACAAATGTATTGATGAAATTCAGAAGATTTTAAAGACCAAAAGTACAATTAAAATTAGAGACTTTTCTTTTGGGACTAGTAAATGGGCCACTAGAAAAACATCTTGGAGCTTTGTTTTTATGTATGACAACTGCAGCAAGATCATTATAACCTCAAAAGTGGAAAGATTTGACATAATCCATAAGGGAGGGATGGTTGGTGAAGATGATGGAACTTGCAGAGATGGATAAACTAGCTTCTTTGAGCAGAAAAAATACAATATCTACTAATGGCTAACTGAAAACCCCATGTAGATGTTCTGCATGAAAAATAATACTTATAACTTATGGTTGTGGCGATTAGAAAAAGTAGACAATTGGAAAAAATGAGTTATTTTGTAACCATACATAAATTTGCAATCATAGTTGTATTTGCTGCAAATGAAATTAGAAGCTTTCTATTTCTTTTTATCTTTTCTTTTTCTACTTTTGTTCTCTCTTTCACTCTCTTTGGTTTTTTATTTTATATTGTTTCTTAATGTTCTTTTCAAAACTTTTAATAAAAATTATGAAGAAAGAGAGTTGAGTTACTTTAGAATCCTGCATCATCCAAGTGATATTAGGCAGCATTCACTGAAGTTTACTTTTATAGAGCTGCAGAGATGTATTTGCCCAATTAAAACCTGGATTGACAAATTAACACTTTAGCTAATTTTCTCTGTTTTTTTGTATTTCTTTGGCACATTTCTAATGACCTCACAAATCATAATAATTAATTTCAGTCTCTTTGGCATTTTAATGAGCTTTTAATGATATGAATAACTAATCATGCTCACTTTATACCTGTTTAATTATTTTAATGAACTGCAAAGGTAAATATTTCTTGTGTATTGAGCATGAGATGTTTCAGAGCTGCATCTTCTAAATTTCATTTCATTCATAACCAAAGAAGCATCTTAAAAAAAAATCCGATGCTAAGTAACTTGGTAAAACAAGCAGCAAACTGAAATGTTAATTCCAGTTGACACTTTGGACATTACTCTTTAGGAGAATATGACAATATTTAGAAGGGGAATGGAAAAATATGTAAAAGATCTAAGTTCAATCTCTGGCAGAGTTGATTAAAGTACCAGAGGTTCTTCACAAGAAGAGTACTCCACTCCTCTACTCACAATAGAATTCCCTATGCCACCAGACTTGAAATTTTGAGCTTGGACAATCTGGAACTACGCCGCCTGCGGTATGATCTAAGCACAATACACAAAATTGTCTGCTACAATGTCTTACCTGTCAACGACTTCTTCAGCTTCAATCTCAATAATAATAGATGGGCAAACAATCGATAGAAACTCAAAGTAAACTGCTTCAAACTCGATTGCTCAAAAATATGACTTCAGTAACAGAGTGGTCAGGAATGTCCTACCTGACTCCATTGTTATATCCTCTAACTCTCACAACTTCAACCTTAAACTGTCTACCGTGGACATTACCCCATTCCTAAGAGGTCGGTAAAGGTGGTGTACATAAGCACACCAGTGTGCCCAACATGCCTGTCCTACTGTTCCCATCTATTTGGGTTCATTTCTTTCATATATATCCATGTTTATATTTATACTGGTTATCTTGTATATGTTTGACAAACTAATAAATACAAATACAAATACAAAGTGATTAGATATTGGCTGAAAATTAAGTTCTTTCTTTGCCTTAGTTTCTTACTCAGTGAGCTATTCTCAGCAATTGCAGGAAGTATGTAGCTTTACAGGTAGATTTTGACTTGGAATAAACCAGATTATTGTGTAGAAGGAATAAGATATTGATACTTTTTATGTATTTTAAATGATCACCAAACATTACTATTTGCCATAGTGAAGAAACTATCCACATTAGTCAAATAATTCAGCTGTCACAATAGCACACAAGAGTAACTCTCTGAGGAAAATGGACAGTTTAGAAATATGAAAAATAAATGAATGAATAAATAAATTTGCTTTTAAGGTGGCCAAAACTGCAATAATATAAAACTCCAATCAAAGTATCAGTAGTAGAAATAGTTTATCTACATAACATTTAAAACTCAATGAATACCCATACAACAAAAAATATCTATGCATGAAACCAACAATTGCACAATCCACGCAACAAGGAGCCATCTACCACATACAAGGCAAAGAATGAGCAAAACACATTGCAAAAACCCAAAAAATCAAAATATACCATCAGCAAACAGGCCCAAAATGCAAGTAAATTCCTAGTGGGGTGGTATTTGCAGCAGATGACTCAGCCAGTCATAGAGACATTGAGATAAGTTCCATCTAGAAACCTTTCAAAAAAGGTAGCAGGTAAGGACAGGAAAAAACGTCAAGCAGATCTAAACATGTCCTTCCTCATAACACACATATTGATCAATATCCAGGTAAAATCAGTACCAGCTAAATAAGAACAATGAAAAAAGGAACAATACACCAGTCAAAGCTGGTAGAAGAAGCTACCTCTCATAAACAGCCAACAATCATTTGTCCCCCATGCGCCTAGCCTCATAATGAAATATCTACAGGGATACCACAAATCTAATAGATTAATAAGGAATTTTTTTGCAATTATATTCATTTATGTATTTATTTTGGAAAACCTACATCCCAGCTGCCAATATGGCTTAGAGCACATTCAAAATAAATGCACTATGGGTAAAATACTAGTAGATACATATATATGTACTGTACATAAATAAAAGGAAAAGTATCAGAGCAATAACAAAAATTAAAAATGGAATAAAAACAAAATTTTGGAAGCCAAGAAAAAATTTAATTTAATTTAATTTAATTAACCACATTTATATGCCGCCCAATTTCGAAGGACTCTGGGCGGCTTACAAAAATAAAGAGAAAAAAAAGACACATAACGAACACATAACGAACGAAAACGGCTTAAAATAGCAACACCTCATACATTCATTTTAATCAGGGCTGGACCTCAACAGTGAGGTCAACAGCCCCAGGCCTGCCGGAACAGCCAGGTTTTTACAGCTTTCCTGAAGGCCATGGGACAACTGTTATCCTTTATTAGAGTTAAGTCTATCAGGAAATAGTTTCACCCACACCATCAGGATCCCATGTTCAATGAATACAGGAAGCTAAGATCTTGCTAGGTCAAGCCTGATGTTATTGTTCCACAGTGTGGATGTCACAATATAAAAGGTTCTTCTGCTGGGTCTTGTTAGATGGGCCCAGAGCATGTCTCTGTGCTGGATTTAATGATATGGTTATCATCATATAGCGTGGCTCCAGTCTATAAAAGACTTTAAAGATAACTGCCATCACCTTGAATTATTTGGGGAAGCCCCAAACAGCTCAAATACCAGTAAGGAGAACGGGTGGGTGGGTCATCCAGACCACCATACTGGAATGGTACCTGGTGCTACCAGCAGGCACCAGTATGCCGGTACCATACCAGGGTGTACCACCTGCAATCCACCATTGGACACCTCTATGTAAATTTTGTGGCAGTAGTCCAAGGTCACCAAGGCATGAATGACTGTGAATCTCCTGGTCCAGGAATAGTATAATTAGCACACAACACAAAGAATGAGAGATTGTTTGTTCTGAGAAAGTGAGGTTTGGCATCATTATTGACCAACATTTCATGAGACAACAAAGGGACAAATATTAGTATAATAACAATTATAAATCCCAAGCCATTTCAAGTTGCAAAAACCTCATGGTATGGATTCCCTCCGGCAACAAGACTAGACCAATTCTGATAGCCCTTTGGAAAGCTGTTAAGATAGAAGACTTTTTGAGAGCTGGTACCACCAATTTAATGACACCATTGAATACTTACAGTTATTGAAGTTTGTTTAAATTGTTTATGTTAAATCTGTATTGTAACTTTTAAATTTGTGTTTTTTATGATGGCACATAATATGATTCTGAAGCCACATAAGTGAAATAAATAATTATCTTAATATGAATGTATACTAAATAGGAATTTGTTTTGTTGAGAAATCATCAGCAGCTTAAGTTATGTTTGGAAATATACCGCAACTGAAATAACAATGGAAGAAATGAATGCTGGCCAGTGCCTAGAGGCAAGCATTTTGCATTTGTTGAAATTTCCAGATACGTTTCAAGCTCTGCTTCATATAAATTGCATTTCAGTAATACAGTGTGGAAATAGCCAAGGTTTTGTGATAACGGATAGATCTAATTTTACTGAGGGAATAGGCAGCTACTGTAAGCACTGTGTGAATCAAAATTGCACTAAGGAAATCCAGGCCTCAGTGGCATCCGGTGCAAAACTCTATTAACACTTTCAGGATGTAAGTATGATTTTCTAGAGTGCAAGCATTAGGCTGTGCTCTAAATTCCTTCACAGTCTTCCACAAATTAGATGAACAAGAGCCATAAATGATATCTGTCTATTAGTGATACAGAGAGTATGATGTATCTGTAGAATTGCCATAAATTCAAATAATCCAGCAGTATACACTGCTGGCACAACCCAATAAGACCTACTTTTAAGATAGGATTGAAATTGGTGCAAAATACTATCTCCAGGAATTACAACTATTTCAGTTCTACCTATATAAGCCTGAGGGGTGGTTCATACTCAATGATGTGAAGGCCTGGGTATGGTCTAAAGGTAAAGGTAAAGGTTAGTCATTACCGATTTCAGGGGTGGTGCTCATCTCCATTTCAAAGCCAAAGAGCCAGCGCTGTCCAAAGACGTCTCCGTGGTCATGTGGCCGACATGACTAAATGTCAGAGGAGCACAGAACACTGTTACCTTCCCACCAAAGGCTGTTCCTATTTTTCTACTTGTATTTTTACATGCTTTTGAACAGCTAGGTTGGCAGAAGCTGAGACAAGTAACGGGAGCTCACTCCGTTACGCGGCACTAGGGATTCAAACAATCAACCTTTCTGATTGACAAACTCAGCATCTTAGCCTTTGAGCCACTGTAAATCTAGTAAATGTAGTAAAGCTAATATAGGATATTTCTCAATCAATTGAAGAATAATATCCTGCCTTAAACCAGAAGAATGAATGAACAGTCCACTTCTACATCATAATAATCCAGACATTTTATTAAATAAATTGTAAGAAAGCCATTCACATTTCTATATGTTAATATTTTTTCCTTATTAATCAGATATCTCCAAGCATGGACTGGTATTACTTTTATGTATATTGGTTTCTTCTGATTTAATTTTCCTTTCTTGAAACAGTTCCTGAAACTGACCAAAATGGAGTCAACCTACGTTTCATATCAACAAAGTACTATATATGTGCTTTAAGAATAGTAATCAAGGGAAACAAGAAAAAGAAAATGTAGAAGCCATAAAAAAGACAGAATGGGGGGAAAAATGACCCATGGAGCAAGATTTACTGGAAGCTCCAATCTGTATGACATGTTACCAATGGGAGTTAAAAGAGCACTGTTTTGACTTCCTTTTCATTGACAAATAGAAAATGCTGCTTTCTGATTCATGTGTTTTCCCTAATGTTATATTATGAAGCAGGGTTGAGTTCCAACAGCCCTTTTTATAAGCAAACTATGTCAAGCAGAGATGAAAAACTTGATCTATACCTTGTGTTTCTACCAGTATGAAGCATAGCCATACTTATTTATTTCATACATACAGTATATAGGCTGCAATACACTACTGTTCACTTAAGTATGAACAAGGCCAAGGTATTTGAATATTCTGAAAGACTCAGAATCTGAAGACTCAATTGCCTTCTGTAGGAAGAAAAATCCAGTCCGGTTGCAATCTGGGAGAAAAGCACTGGAAATATAATTGTGGCTGATTGGAAAGAAGAACTCTTTCTTTCTCTCATTTATTGATGAGCAGAACAAACAACAGCATGTAGTTCTGACAAATTAGCTTGATGAATGCAAGGATTTTTATACAGTTTACAAAATTTTGTAATTTTGAGGTTTGCTTTTGGTGATTTTATTATTTGATTGGTGGTGGGTTAATCCTATTATGTCCTAAAGGTCATGTCCTGTCCTTAATCCCATCACCTGGAGGTGAAGCTGTTCTGTTTATGACTAGATTGGCCTGGATTTCTTAATGGTCACAAAATCTCCATCTCTAAAGTCTTCAGGCCTCTGCTAGAGGTTGTTGGGGGCTGCTTTCTGCCTTTGCCAAGATTTTTCTACATTTCTCCTTTGGGGAAATATAATATTTTTCCTCTTTTAATATTCCTCAAAATATTTCATTTCGCCTCATTCCTACTTTCTTTTTATGTAGACAGTGTCAAATATTGGTTATGTATTTCAAAGTAATGAAATAATTCTAAATTATCATAATGTAAAATAATTATATTTTAATTGATATGTGATAGTACTAGGAATGAAAAAAAAATCAATTCATCTAATAATATCCAATTCTTAATTATAATTATAACAGACCCACTAGAATCCAGGGTGATAACTTCTATTTGCCCACCTTCCCTTTAAAGGGGTGCCAAATAAGAGGTGTATTAAGCCTTTTTTAAACAAATGTGCAAAAATAAGTATCTTACAATGCCAAAACAAAATCTCTCTCTATCTCCAAATTTGGAGATAAAATCCATAACATAATAAGCAAAATAGTAATGAAGCTGAAGAAGAGATTTTTCATTCCAAGCAACCCTTGATTAATCGCTTTGCCCAAAGTGTCTTCCTTAACACCTGAATGCCTGTTGAAATAGGATTGATATTACTGGCAAGTTAGCAGAGTGAAGGTTAAGTGAAATGCAAATTGTTCCACAATAATAGGGTAACCATCAAGACTATGTCTTATGGAATGGAGACCTTAAGCATGCCTTCTCAGATTAATCACACTAGTTGGAAGATTCTAGTCAGAAGAGATGATCCTGCAGATGATCAAATTAAACTTACTGGAGAAAGTGTTCCAACCCCTAGAGTATTTGGGATGTACAACCCTCCTAATATAGGCTGTTTGATACTTAGAGAAAGGAGCAGAACCTGATCTCATAGCCACACTTGCTACCTGATTGGAGACAGTTAGGAGCCATCTCTTAATTATGTACACTTCTTCAAAATGACATAAGTTTCCTAAATAAGTAGCAACCAAGCTACTATGCTAGCTTTTTATTTTAAAGAGGAATAAAAGGCAAATGCTATTTTTTGCTTCATATAAAAAAACTTTAAAAAACTTTTTATCAAAGATTTCATTGATTAGTAGATTAGTGGATTTCAGTGTACAAATCACCCTTATAGAATAGAACTCACAGGGGGATATGTATTTTCAATGAATTTTGAACATGAAAATAAGGAACAATTTGGTAGAATTGTCACACAATTTCCGAGGATTAAAATTAATTTGCCAGGTATTACCTCTTTTAGAAAAAATGAAGTTAAAGAGCTCAATTGTTATTGACAGATTGAATGATAAAGTAACCAGCTTCCTTCAAATCAATTGTGACAGGATAAACATCATATGATGTTATTTTTGAGTGTGACCAACTGCATATCACTTTGACAAAAATGTAACTTTCATGATGTAGTATAGAGGAGAGATCACCCTGTTATTTTGTATTCCATCTCTATTCTGCATCTATTATGTACATGAAAGATTAAAATTGAAATAACTAAGACAACTCTGTTTGGAATGTCTATGCTAATAACCCACAGTATTTTTTCTGGAAAGATCTGTTTCTTTATAGAGATAGATAAATGATAGTTTATAGATAGATAGATAGATAGATAGATAGATAGATAGATAGATAGATAGATAGATAGATAGATAGATAGATAGAGATAGAGAAATATAGTTAGATACAGATATAATGGATATAGATCAGTTTTAAACTTGGTGAGATTTTGTGATCATACCTTCAATATTTTGTGTTTTATCACTGAAAATTAATAAAATTGTCAACATCATTTAAATTTTGTTATGCAGATAATGCTGCATGGTCTGATGAACATGGATGCTGACCTGTCTAACAGTGTAAACCAGGGGTATCAAACTCATGGCATTGCGCTGCTGTCACATGACCTATCATGACTTTTCCCCCCTTCACTGAATCAAAGGTAGGCATGGCCAGTGCATGATGCAAATGAAATCAAAAGGCTGCACAGAGACAGAATGAATCTTGTCTTTAAGTAAAAGAAGTGTGTGTGTGTGTGTGTGTGTGTGTGTGTGTGTGTGTGTGTGTGTGTGTAGGAGGTCATGTCCTGTAAAAATGGAGAGACAGCTGAAGCTCAGCTCTAACTCTAGGAAAAGGGAATGAGGAAACATCCATATAGGAAAGGTGGGGGAGAGAGGTGTACCTCAGATTTCAAGCTCACTTCTTCATTTCCCTATGTTTGAATAAGGGTTTTTGTTTTGTTAAATCTTGCATCAAATTACTGTTTGGACAACATCAATATAAGTTTTGCAAAGTTATGTCTTCATAATGTGATTTTGCATTTTCATGTCTGACAAATAATTTGTCTGTACTGAAGTAGTGCTTACTTCTGAAGATTGTTCTGACATCTCCTTACACAAATCTATGTTTTGTTAATACAAGTACCCATGTCAGATGGTTTGATAGTTTGATTCTTCTTTATCTCCCTGCAATCTTTTGTGTGACAGGTAGACATTCTAAAGAGAAATTGAAACCTGAATAGAATGGGTGGCATATCTTCATCTTGACAAATTGTTTCAACCTGCAGTCTCTATTACTTTCAAATTGGATAGAGACCCCATTCTCTGCAGTCCGGCATAGATAGTATTTGCACTTTAAATATTTGGAATATCCCTGGCAAAAATAATGATTTTGGATGTAATAATTTGTTTGATAAAATTCACTGTCATTTTCTCCTAAATGTAATTCTAACAAATGGCTTTCCTTGAAAATTAACTGATGGTATCAAATTCCATGACTTGATCCATATTTCTGTGTTTCTTATCCTATATTTTCACTCTCATTAATCTACACAATTGTCATTATATGGCTTTTCTTTGTAACATTTTTCTTCCTTTAATTTATTATTGTTTCTAGCATTAAGACAAAATGTGGATACTTAATGACTGGAAAATGGAATTATCATGTGCTCCTGGTCTGAGCAGATGATGCTTTAATATTTATTTGTGACTCAGAATAAATATTTTAATATCTTGTAAAATCAATCCATTTATCTTTTATGAATGTACTGTAAATTGAAGAAAATCTAATATAATATGGTTGGATAATCCTATTTCAGAGTCAATGGGGAGAATGGGGATTTCCCTTTCAGGCAATGGCATTAACAGGCAGCAGCAGAGGCATTGCATCTGATAGTAAAACACATATTTTACATATAAAAGCTCCCTGATGCAATTTCACCATCTCTAGTTAGGTCAAACAGAGTGGACAATGTAAATCAGTTTCCTGGGAAATTTATAACCCGCCTGTCTTTTAACTTGTAATTTTTCTGTGTATTGGTAAGATCAAGGGAGTGGGAGAGACAAAAATAAACCACAGTAGGGAAAAGAAAGGGTGTGAATAAGTGAAAAGGAATAAGTGAATTTAGATTAATCAAAATTGGCCACCTTAATTTATGCTATTTTTTGTATAGTAAAAAGGCATGACTGCATGGCTTGCCCCCCCCCCCAAAAAAAAATAAGTAAATAAGTAAGTAAGTAAGTAAGTAAGTAAGTAAGTAAGTAAGTAAGTAAGTAAGTAAATAAATAAATAAATAAATAAATAAAGCTGAATACTGCTTCTGGGTAAACAAATGAATTACTGGAACTATTGATTTGAATTCATGAAGATATAGTAATCAATGTTATCATCTACTGCAGATGCAACGAAGGGAGATATTGGGGAATTATATGGAAAATTTCAAGAAATGTTAAATGCAGTTTAAGGTTTTCGACTATGAACTGGAGATCAAGACCATCAGCCATGGAAACTTCACTTCCAATCATTGCCCCCAATCTAACCTCAATCTATCTCATAGGTTGTTGTGAGAAACTGTAGGTCTTGTATTGCACTTAGATGAGAAGTATATAGTACAAATATTAATGATCCTATTGCTGCTGCTGCAACTATTACTACTAAAGTGTGATTGACATATAAAATTTGGAGATATGAAGGAACCTGGAACCACAGAAACATTTGGACTGAATAAATGCAATAGCACAGAAGATAGGTTAATAGAGTTTTATATAAAGAGCTTGTTTACTGGCAACAACTACTTCAAGCAGCTTAAACATAAACTTTACATAGTCAGCCAAGTCATTTCAGGTGCAGACTGTGAAACAGAACCTTGAATTATTGATGTCAAATACATGGGTGAACTTAGAAAATGAAAATGAATGAAGGCAGGTAAACTTGACTAGAATAACATGTAATCATAATATAAATTCATTTTAAAAACTTCTCTCTTTTTAAAACCGTGCAACCCCTATTCAGGGTAGAGTTGGGGGGACTGGATAAAGCTGAGTATTTACCGGTTGGATGCCCTTCCTGACACCTATGCAGAGTAATAAACAGATTTTTTTTCTTTACACCCTAGGAATGAAACATCTGCTGCTAGTTAGGATTTTACTCTCAATCTTCTGAGTGGGACTCAAGAGTCTTCACCACTAGGCCACCATGCCATTCTAGGTGCCTGCATTCCAAATATCATTCAGAATTAAATCAGAGTTCAAGACATAACTTTCATCAAAGTTCCAATTTAATAAGACAGACATGTTGGCACATCTGTGGAAACCCGAATCTGAAGGCTTCCTGGGTTTCCACCCAGTTGAAAGTTCATGAACTTGTCCCCACACCCACAAGTTCATCAAATGATCCAATTTTCCTCTGCCATGTTGGCATTTCCACTCATCTAGTTCCAGTCAGATGCAGAGGTGAAGAGACAAAGAATGACCTTGATTTCTAGAAAGGAATTTTTTATTTTTGAAAAACACATTCTACTCCTACCCCCTCCCAATTCCCCACTAAAGAAACAGCATAGTAAAGAAAGAGAGAGAGAGAGAGTGTGGCAGGCCAAAGATCCTAAAAGGAAATGACTGCAGGCCTGACACTAGGTGGCTAATCAAATCAAATCAATAATAATAATATCAGTGTAAAGAATAGATTTAGTATGCTAAACATTTGTAGACTTGTAGAGAAATAATATTTTTGGAATATGTTCTCACTGTGGAAGGAGGTTAAACTGCCTGTTTACCTCCTGTTGTCAAGTGTTGTCACTATCTGTTGACCAGTGTTGTCAAGAATAACATTATACACTGCTGAAACACCCACAGATAAGAGCTATAAAAGCAGCAGCAGTTAAAGTTGTAAACAGCTTTGGATCAACAAATATGGAACAGCACTGTTAGTCCCAGACCCTGAAAAAGGGAAATGTGGAAACTACTGAATGACTGCAGTACTTCATCACACAAATTGTTGTTGTTGTTGTTGTTGTTGTTGTTGTTGTTTGCATTGCTGAAATTCACTGAGCTTCATTTTTGATTTATTTCATTATTCTACAAGATAACACTGTAAATGCAGTAATTGTGAAAAAGCTTTGTTTGACATCTTAGAAAGAAGAATACAGTCATTCATGAACTACCAGAGAAGGAGCAGGTTTCAGAAAAGACAGATGAACACCAGATCTGATAATTAACATAATCTGAATGAGATAGCAAAACAGTATTAGGAAATTTACTTTTGCTTCATTGACTGCAGCAGGTCCTTTGACTTGCTAGGATGGGAAACATATTAAGACTAATGGGTGCGTCCGAACATTTTATTATTTTTCTAAGAAATCTTCATAATTAAAAGAAGCTATTATAAAAACTGTATTTGGAGAAACAGGCTGGCTGGTTCAGAATAGATAAAGTGCTGAAACTAAGTTGCATATTCTCTCCATTAACTCACATTGCAAATATATTACAAAATTATTACAAGAATGGCAAGATAGGAAATTATGATAGATGAAATCAAGTTTGCAAGACTAACTACTCTGTTACCTGAAAGTAAAGATGATTTAGAAATGTTCATTATGAGAATAAAAGGGGAAGGTCAAGAATCCTGGCTGATCTTAAATGTTAAGAAGATATACAGTAGTTAAGATTAATCTGCATGCTTAGCTGAGTATAAAATGTAATGGATCATTTTATTTATTAGTCTCAAGGATCTGTGTTTCTATCTCTGTCTCTATCATCTTATTGCCAAGAAAACTGCAGGGACATGTCCAGACAGTCACCAAGAGACAAAAAACTGATTTGAAGGATGCACACACACGCACGCACACACACACACACACACACACACACAGACAGAGAGAGAGAGAGACAGAGACAGAGACAGAGAGACAGAGACAGAGACAGAGAGAGAGACAGACAGACAGAGACAGAGACAGAGACAGAGACAGAGACAGAGACAGAGACAGAGACAGAGACAGAGACAGAGACAGAGACAGAGACAGAGACAGAGACAGAGACAGAGACAGACAGAGAGAGGGGGGGCACTGGCTACTAGGCTAAGGAGTTACATTAGAAAAGTGGAACATAAAAGCTTTGTTCTCCAAAAACCATCCAAGGTATGCTTCCAAATGCAGTACAAAAATGTAGTAACTTCAGAGCCACCAACAACAGAAATGGAACAGTACAGGAAGAGCATTTGGAAGAAAGAAAGGACGCAACACCAGTGCAAATTGGTGCACTGAGAGCAGATCACAGCAATCTTCCAAAAAAGTACCAGCTATCAATAAGAGTAGCAGAGATTCAATAGCAGGTCAAGAATATGAAGAACTGGGCATGATACATATCTACTGGCAAAAAAAACTAAGAGGAGTGTATACATGCCTATTAGAACAAATTAACAAGCTGTTAGCAGCAAGCTCCCACCCAGACTGCTAACACAAGGATTCTGATCAATGAAAGACCTTCTCAAGGGAACAGCACCACCCAACTACCAGCCAATAACCTGCTTCCCAATAACATGGAAAGTCCTATCAGGCATCATGGCCACCAAGCTAAAGGACGATATCAGCCAATATATCAACACAGCTCAAAATGACATTGGAAACAACACCAGAGATTCAAACCACCAGATGCTCATAGATAGAGCAGTTCACCTACTGTAAGACTCAAGGTCTAGACAGACCATCTGTGTATATATGTATACATACAAACAAACAAACAAACAAACAAACAAACAAACAAACAAACAACACACCCACATTCACACTGAGGGGGAGGGAGGGAGGGAGGGAAGGAGGGAGAGAGAGAGAGATTGAATACAGGAAAACCTATGACTCAATGCTAGACCCATGGATCTAAGAATGCCTGGAATTTTACAAAGTCAACAGGACACTAAGGACCATATTCAAGAAATATTTGGGACTGGAAGTAAACTTAAAGTAGCTCATGCAAAGGGGCTTTTAAGTGGATGCACTGTCTTCTTACTGTTTTATATATATAGAAGAACAAGATTCCCACCATCAACACATACATCATGCCCAACATCAGATATCCTGCCAGTATAGTGAACTGGCCAAAGGAGGACATGGAAACTGGTGATGTGAAGAGCTGAAAGCCTTTCACAATATATTGAGTTGCACCCAGAGACTATAAATCAGACAGAAAGAAAGTAGTCAGGACCTGATAAGAGTGAAAGTCATTACCATGGATGAAACTCAGAGTGTCCAAGAGTATATCAGTAAGATGGCACCCAAAGATAACCTGCTGAGAGGCAGGAACAAACAGGAAGATCAAGCAGAGGAAGTGCCATGGCAGAAAAAAGTCCTATTGATATTGATGGATGGTTGTGATGGCAGATATTGGGGAAGTGTCTGGAAAGAGTTGGTCTAAAAGAAAGCACTGAGGCACTGATCATAGCAACACAAGAAAAGGAACTAAGCACCAGAGCAATGGAAGCTGGTCTACCACATTAGGTAGGACTCAAAGTGTGGACTGTGCAGATAGACATCAGAGAGAGTTCAACACATAGTGGAATGGTGTAAGAGAGAAGTCCCCAACCTTTCTGAAATCAGGGACCAGTTTCAGAAGAAAAAAATGTCTTCCATGGCCTGGGGTGGGATGGTTTCACACACAATCTAAATCCCATGCATGTGCAGATGAAGCTTCATTCACTTGCCCATCACTTGTGCAGCCCAGTTCCTAACAGGCCACAGACCAGTACTGGTCTGCAGCCCAGGAGTTGGAGACTCCTGGGATAAGAAGCAGAGAAGAGCAGCAAACACTGAATGGTACAACCACATAGTTGACAGTATATATAGGAACATCTGCACAGTGTCAGAGCTAGACCCTGCCAAGTCCACAGAAGGTCATGGGAAATATCATGGCTAATGTACTGCGGGATTTCCAGATTCAGACCAGATGAACTAGCCAATCAATCAGACATTGTAGTAGTAAATAATGACCAGAAGACAGCAGTGATGATCAATGTATCAGTGCCAAGTCACATCAATATTGGGAAGAAAAAGTATGAGAAGCTGGAAAAGTTGTATGGCCTGAAGGAAGAAACTAAAGAGCATATGTAAAGTAAAAGGCCAAAGTAGTCTCAGTGATGATAGGAGCATTGAGGGCTATGACTCCAAAGCTGGGGAAATGGCTCCAACGAATCTAATAACATCAGAGCTCTCTGTCTAGAAGACTGCAGTGTTAAAAACAGAACACTCTTAGAAAACACTGTGCAGACTCCCAGATTGAGACACCGACCACCCCTAGGGGTGACAAAAGTTTTACACACACACACACACACACACACACAGGGAGGGAGGGAGGGAGGGAGGGAGAATGTGCTACAGAAGTAAAGTCAGTAAAATTAGAATAGATGTTTATGACAACCTTAAATAATATTAAGAATATCAAAATGCAAAAATCAGAATACATCATTTAAAGCAAATAGTGTCCCCAGTGGCAGTTTACAACTGCAAAAACTGAACACTGAAAAAAACACAGATGCTGAAAGGGATCTTGCCATTTTTATTGACTACTATGGACTCAAAGAAGAATCTGTCTTCTCAATGTTAATGGAATGGAAGCTGAAACTCAAATTCTTTGTACATGCAAATTGAGTGGATGCTAGATAATAATAGAAGATTATGTTTGGCAAGATTGAGAGAACAGAAAGGGGAAAAAACAGTACTTTAGGTGGAGGGACAGGATCAAAGAGATTCGTGAAATTAGGTGAAAAAGTATGAGGTGTTGCTAAGCAGAGACCACAAGATGGTGAAGAATTTTCCAAAAAGTCACAAGGAGTCAAAGCATAATGCACTTTTTAAAAAGCAGAGAACTCTATCACAGGATCACAAATCTAAGAAAATTGCATGCAGAAGCAACTACAGCTGGCATTTTGAGAATTGTCAAATGCCCATTCATAAAATGTGTGCAATGGTAGTCATAAAACATTTGTTTATTTTGTAAGAAAAATCATTAAAATGTCATCTGCTACGATCCTCAAATCCACAGGATTAAGGTTTTTGGGGGGTGGTTGGGGGAATATATTAACACAAATCAGGGGTGGGTTTCTCGCCCCGTTCCAACCGGTTCAGTTGGAACGGGGCCGGCGGCGTCCTCGTGCACACGCGCGGTGCACGCATGCGTACTAGCATCTGTGCGATGCTCCAGCTGCTCCTGGAGGATCGTGCAGGCGCTGTATGCATCCTGCGCATGCATGGAAGCGCAGAACTCATCAAAACCGGGTAAGGAGCACGGGCGGGCGGGTGGGCCAGTCGCCGTTCCCGGAAGTTACTTACTTCTGGGTTCGCCGACCAACCGGTTCGCAGGGACCGCCGCGAACCGGTTGAAACCCACCCCTGACACAAATCCAAATAAAGCATTTGGCTTTTCTTTATACAAACGCCTTAGGGTCCTTTGTTAGGCCTAATAACATTGTTAAAACTGGTGACAACATTATATGTATGCATGTATTAAATGTATATACAATCCTCATTTTAGGAACACAATTGAGCCCAAAATTTATGTTGCTAAGCAAGACATTTATTAAAAATATTTTGCCCCATTTTACAGCCTTTTTTGCCATAGTTGTTAAACGACTCACTGCACTTGTTAAGTTAGTAACATGGTTGTTAAATTAATCTGGCTTTATAACATTTTGTAATTCAAGAAATGACCATGAATTGTTTTTGTAATAATGCTTTTTTGTATTTTTGTAATAATATGATATTATTCATGTTTTTTTTCTGTAGTAATGTTAATGAAAAACTGAATTAAGTCTAATAAAATTGTGGTTCAATTGTCTTTTGACCAGCTGTTCTTCTCCCTGTCTTCCTTCTCCGTGAACTTCCTCTTCCTCTTTTAATTTTTTTGCTAGGGAAGACGGTAGTTTCTCTTCAGGACTGAGGCCTAAATCTGGCTGCCTGACAGGAGCCCTGGGAATTAAGCAATTTTAAACGATTAGAGAAAAGTTACCTCAGGTGTTACGCACTGGAATTATGTATTTATGGTTTAGCAGACTTTGGCAATAAATTCATTTAAAATGTTAATACTGAAAATTAAGAGGTAGCAGAAGGATTTGGGCAAAGCGATTAATCAAGGGTTCTTTGGAATGAAAACTCTCTTCTTCAGTTCAAGTGAAATATCACGCAAGAACAGCAAGAAATCCCAAAATAATCTCCAATATACTGTCAAACAACAAAAGTCCAGATGGAAGAATCCACGAGAACTGGAAAATCATGCACAATTTATTAATGTAACAGATTGCTTAATATGGTAAATTGTAAATGAGATTTTTAAGAGTAAGTCTATAATAAAGAACATGATCATTGCTGAGCATATCTAATTGCTGACACTATACTATATAGAAGTGTGGATTCTTACATATATCTATCCATATCTATCCATATCTATGGAGGCTGGGGCAATATATGTGAGTGGCGGCAAGCGGCAGAAACACAGTACATATATATATATATATATATATACACATACATACTGTGTTTCTGTCGCTTGCCGCCAGTCACATATATTGCCCCAGCCTCCATCCCCGCAAAGACCCCACAGTGAAACATTAGTACAGCTACTCCCATTTTCTATTTAGCCTGAAGCAACTGGAATGGTTGGTTAGGAATCTTTCCTCTATTTCTACCACAGAGAACAAAGACATGATTTTGGCTCAGCTGCCCAAGCTGTTTTGCTCCAGGTAGATGCAAGCCTCAGAATTCTCAACCAGAATTTTAGAGAAGTTTTCTTCCTTGATGGAAGAAAAGATTAAGCCAATATAGAAGTTAAAGCAAATTTATTTCTCATATTTTTTGTACGTATGGTGGTCGATTTGCGCGGCGCTGGATGGAAGTGGGCAGCGGATTTTGCTTGTCATTGTCGCTGCCCCTTCGGGCGCCCCCCCCCCACTCCACTCGATCGGACTTTCTCTGTGGGGCCTCCTCTCCTTACCGTCTTTACCATCTGGCTCTCTCTGCTTATGGACTTTGGACTCTTGGACTTCCAGATTTATGACCTTGCTTCCTTTCTTATGACCACTGCCACCCACCGCTGCCCCAGGGACATCATCTCAGCCACCCAGACTTTTGCCCCCCCCCTTTGCCACGCTGTTTGGGAGAGAAGATGAATTACTCCCTCTATATCACCGTCGACCTGCCACTGACTCGACTTTTGTGTTTCCGCCTTACGAACTATATGAACTTACTTGCACAATATCAACTTTAATATCTGTGCAACCGTCCTTTTCCGTATGTGGAGTGTATGTGTATGCTTGCGATTGAATGATCCCACTTTCTTTTAAACTAGTTTAATTTATTCTTTTTTACTGTATTGTTGTATTGTTTTTAACTCTAGTGGGGTATGTATGTGGAGAATGCCTGGCCGGTGCATATGAGGGAATTGAGAGTACGGCTTGGAGCCCTCTCCACTGAGTGCAGAAACAGAAGTGGATGGGGGCCCGGATCTGCCTCTCATCCCAGAGTGTTTGGTATGAATGGCCTGCCAAGAAAAACGGGGGCCTTGGGAGGGAGGGAGGGGTCCATGGGGATGGGGGCTGGCCGGAGCATTATGGTCATGACTGGGAGGGGCAGGTATGATGGGAATTACAGGGCTAGCCATTACCGGGGAAGGAGGGTTCGCTACGTCACAGCAATCCCTCATTCCGGCCCTGAAAGCTCAACTCGGGAACCAGGTGACATGGGAAGCCAGGGCCCTGGTCTCAGGCTGCTGTTGCTAAATGCCAGGTCTGTAGTCCATAAAGCTCCCCTCGTCCAGAACTTACTATTAGACAAGGGGGCAGACCTGGCATGTATTACTGAAACCTGGCTGGGCCACGAGGGAGGAGTTCCCCTCTCAGAAATGTGCCCAGAAAGGTTTCAGGTGCTCCACCAGCCACGACACCAGAGAAAGGGGTGGAGGAGTCGCAATTATTATCTGGGAGTCACTAAGCCCTCGGAGGATCCCTGCTCCAGAGAATGTCAGGTGTGAGTCCCTCCTTGTGAAGTTGGACCTAGGGGGTCAAGTCGGCTTGTTTCTGATGTACCTACCTCCCAGCTGCATCACAACAGCCCTGCCTGCGCTCCTAGAGTCAGTAGCCGGACTGGCGGTTGAGTTCCCCAGACTTATAGTACTGGGGGATTTCAACCTGCCATCTCTTGGCAAACGCTCAGATGGGGCCCAGGAGTTCATGGCTTCCATGACAACCATGGACTTGACCCAGGTATTCAGGGTCCGACTCATGTGGCGGGATGCACGCTCGACCTTATGTTTCTCTCAGAGCAGCGGAGACGTGATTTGGAACTAAAGGGGATTAAGATCTCGCCCTTGTCATGGTCAGATCACTTCCTGCTGAGGCTTGATTTTCGGAAGCTACTCCCCCACTGCAGGGAGGTGGAGACGATTAAATGGTTCTGCCCCAGGCGCCTGATGGACCCATTGGGATTTCAGATGGAGCTTGGGGAGATACGTGACTCCCTTGCCCAAAATTCCAGGAGGGCACCTTGGTTTACCGAGGAACTCCGGGAGATGAAGCTCCAAAAGAGACACATAGAGCGACGCTGGAGGGCTAGTAATTCTGAATCCGACCGAACACTACTAAGAGCCTTTATTAGGACTTATTTAGTGGCGATACGAGCGGCAAAATGTGCTCATTTTTCCGCTCTTATTGCATCCACAGAATCTCGCCCGGCCGCCCTGTTTAGAATAACTCGCTCCCTCCTGAAATGGAGAGATGCGAGTGAACCCTTACAGGGAAGAGCTGAGGAATTTGTTCAGTTTCTGTCAGACAAAGTCACTCAGATTTGGACGGACCTGGACTCCACTTGGACAGTGCCAGCAGAGATGACAAGGGAGGGTATTGAGCAAATTTTGTGGAGTGAGTTCCAGCTTGTCACTCCTGAGGAAGTGGACAAGGCCATGGGAGCGATGAGTGCTGCCACCACCTGTCTACTGGACCAGTGTCCCTCCTGGTTGGTTTCAACCAGCAGGGAGGTGACACGAGGCTGGATCCAGAGGATTGTAAACACCTCTCTTCGGGAGGGGTCTTTCCCACAACCTTTGAAGGAGGAGGTGGTGAGACCCCTCCTTAAGAAGCCTTCTCTGGACCCAGCTGCCCTTAAAAACTACCATCCAGTCTCCAATCTCCCATTTTTAGGGAAGGTTGTTGAGAAGGTGGTGGCCTCCCAACTCCGGCGGACCTTGGATGAAGCGGATTAGCTAGATCCCTTTCAGTCTGGTTTCAGGCCTGATTACTGCACCAAAACCGCTTTGGCCGCACTGACTGATGATCTCTGGCGAGCCAGGGATAGAGGACATTCCTCTATCTGGTGCTTCTTGACCTCTCAGCGGCCTTTGATACCATCGACCATGGTATCCTTCTGCAATGGCTGGAAGAGGTGGGAGTGGGAGGCACCGTTTTATGGTGGTTCTCCTCTTACCTCTCTGGCAGGTTGCAGTCGGCATTGGTCGGAGGACAGAGGTCGACCCCTAGGCCCCTTAAATACGGGGTGCCGCAGGGCTCGGTCCTGTCCCCCCTCCTATTTAACATCTACATGAAACCGCTGGGTGAGATCATTCACCGGTACTGGATTAAATACCACCAGTACATGGACGATACCCAGTTGTATCTGTCCGCCCCGTGCCAACTCAGTGAAGTGGTGGAAGTAATGTGCCAGTGCCTGGAAGCTGTCAGGGTCTGGATGGGAATGAACAAGCTTGCACTCAACCCTGACAAGACCGAGTGGCTATGGATGTTGCCCCCCAAAGATAGTCCAGATATCCCACCTTTAAACCTGGGGGGGGGGGTGTGAAATCTTACACCCCTCAGAGAGGGCCCGCAACTTGGGTGTTCTCCTGGATCCGCAGCTGACACTAGAACATCATTTGTCAGCTGTGACCAGGGGAGCTTTTGCCCAGGTTCACCTGGTGCACCAGTTGTGGCCCTACCTGGACCGGGAGGCACTCCAAATGGTCACTCATGCCATCGTCACCTCAAGACTCGACTACTGTAATGCGCTCTACATGGGGCTGCCCTTGAAAAGTGTTCGGAGACTACAATTGGTCCAGAATGCACCTGCTTGAGCGATACTGGGTGTACCTAGATACACCCATGTTACACCTATCCTCTGTGAGCTGCACTGGTTCCCTATTGGTCTCCGAACATGCTTCAAGGTGCTGGTTATCACCTTTAAAGCCCTACATGGCTTAGGACCTGGATATCTCCGTGACCGCCTCCTGCCATATACCTCCCAGCGTCCAATAAGATCTCACAGGGTGGGCCTTCTCTGGGTGCTGTCGACCACACAATGTTGTCTGCCGGCTCCTCGTGGGAGAGCCGTCTCTGTAGCTGCTCCGGCCCTATGGAACAATCTACCCCCTGAGATCCGGATCCTCCTCACTCTCTCGGCCTTCCGAAAGTCTATTAAGACCTGGATGTTCCCGCAGGCCTGGGGCTGCTGATCTTTGATTGAACTTCAGCCCCACCAAGATTGAGTGCATGTTGTGTTCTTTTAATTCATTTTATCTTGTAGTTTAAATTCTTTTTAATATTTTTAAATTGTTTTTATGTAAGCCGCCTCGAGTCCTTCAGGATTGGGCGGCATACAAATCCATTAAAACCTTAAACCTTAAAACCGTATGAAAAAAAATATGAAAGCAACTGGTGATAGCCAAGATAGATGAAAAAACCTATAAAGTGTATTTGTGGTGTTTTTTTCTTACAGATGTTTTTGTTTATCAGATTACAGTAGGTAACATCTAGAGTGGTAGAATTGAATGGAGTTTGATTTCTGTTTACATGTAGAGCTCAGTTTGTTTTTTTGTGGCATATATAAGCTACTGCGTTTATTTAGTGGCATACTTGGGATGGCTGTATCAAATAACACTGAAGTTGTAAACTGTACATGCTAAGGCGCAGGCTTCAATTGTGCTGCCACAACCTTTTGACTGATTAGATGGTACGACTGTATTTATTATAGTTTATTATTTATTATAGTATATTAAAGAGCTGCGGTGGCACAGTGGTTAGAATGCAGTACTGCAGGCTACGTCTGCTGACTGCAGGCTGCCTGCAGTTTGGCAGTTCAAATCTCACCAGGCTCAAGATTGACTCAGCCTTCCATTCTTCCAAGGTGGTAAAATGAGGACCCAGATTGTTGGGGGCAATATGGTTACTCTGTAAATTGCTTAGAGAGGACTGTAAAGCATTGTGAAGTGGTTCCCCTCAGGGAAAAGGGCGGCCTATAAATGTTTAATAAAAGTAAAAAAAAAAAAGTATATAAGTCTAAGTGCTATTGCTATTGTTACATTAGACATTCCACCACCACACCTTAATTTTGATAAATGTAATAGTTTTTATTTGGAAAATATAACACCTAAATCAAAATGGCCCAAAGATTGTCAGTTTCCTAGAATATATTTATAACTCCTGTTCATTAATGTTGCACTTGCACTATAACTTCTGCTTCTTGCCAGTTCTATGTATCAGCATCAAAGAAGTAAATACAATAATTCATACATATTTAGTCTCTCCATCTGTCCATTTATTGTATTCATATCTGCAACTGAGAAAGAATGGGCAATACTGAGAAAATGAAGTGTTTATACTCAATTGTTGCATTATATGGATTTGTATAAAGGCCTTCCTGGTCACAGACACCATCTGCTGTTTGAATCCAAGAAGACCCCCAATTGCCCTGTCATGAATGGGGACATGCAAAGCCATCCAAGACAAATGAAGATGAAGATCAATTCTAGCCAAAAAAAAAACAAACAAACAACCCATAACATGCATAGAATTGCCCCTTAGGAATGAGAACTCCACCAATAAGGAAGAACACTTCCCAAACCACCTCCCTCTAACTGCATCTGCATAACTGGGATGGACAGAATGCTGGATGTATTTGGTATATTGGGTATTTGAATTGACATTCTTTCAGATACTCAGTGCCTTAGAGTTTTATTGCACTGGATTCCCTGAAATAAATAAGGAAATATATAAAGCAAAGAGTAGATTTATTTATTCAAAAACCTGTTAATATTCTCAAATAACTGCTTCTAAATATACATATATTTGTGGGATAGAACTCATTCCTATGTCTCATAAGGTGTACTATTTTATTTATTCTAGTATTTAAGATTTAATTCTGATTCTACTAACTCCAACTGAAAACTTGGTTTCTTAAAAAGCCGCTCCACTGTTTCTTTTTTTATTATTCGTTATCATTCCTAAAGAGAATATAGCAAAGAAATTGAACTCTATTTGATCTCAACCGAACAAAGAAATTTTCTAATACTCTTATGTGTTTCTGACATTTGCCCCAACACAGTGTATTTCCTCCCAAGAGCTTATGTTAAGAAGAGTGAATCCAAAGATGGAAGAGATTTTAAATAATAACTGCAATTTTAAAGACAACATGCTGGTGCAAGGAACATTTTTATGTCCATTCAATTATTTATCAATGATCTTGTACAATTTCAGTTAAAGAAAGAAGAACTCAGCTTTTATTTAAGTAGAAGCTTTTAATGGTTTGAATATATGCATGCAATGAACATAGGTAGTATTTCTCTGTTTTTATTCAGTTTTAGTTTAATCTGGGTGTGTTGATAAACACTAGCCATAATTGACTGCTTAGGGTACACATTAATATTGCCCACCTAAGTAGAATATTATTTCATTTCATTACAGCATATAATAAACATTGCTGGAGTATATTATTTGAATCAGAAAAATGTACCTCATTTAAAACTGTGTGTGTGTGTGTGTGTGTGTGTGTGTGTATACACATACATACATACATACATACATACATACATACATACATACATACATACATACAAAAGGCAACAGTAAAAATATTGGGTTTCTGTCTGGATGGTCTCTTATGACGAGCCGATGGACAGAGAATGGAAGCAGTGAACTTCCTCCCATATTTGGGCATACCAGGAGTTGTGACACACATCCACACACACACACACACACACACACACACACACACTATATATATATATATATATATATATATATATATATATATATATATATATATATATATATATATATATATATACACATACATACATACATACATACATACATACATACATACATACATACATACATACATACATACATACATATATATATATATATATATATATATATATATATATATATATACACACTTCGTTGTATTTGTGCTGATAAATAAATAAAGGGAGACTAGTATAGATCTATTTCAAGCTATTTAGCTCTCATCAGCTAGCTATACCCTTACTGGGATTCGAACATGGGCTATATTACATACTAGGCAGACATCTTAGCCATTAGGCGACAGGCTCTTATCCGTTATCAGTGAAGCCAGGGTGAAAGGTATCTATTAGATTTTTACAACCCCTGGTATGCCCAAATATGGGAGGAAGATCACTACTTCCATTCTCTGTCCTTCGGCTCGTCACAAGAGACCATCCAGGCAGAAACCCAATATTTTTACTGTTGCCTTTTTGTTACATTTTTGTTGTATTTGTGCTGATAAATAAATAAAGGGAGACTAGTATAGATCTATTTCAAGCTATTTAGCTCTCATCAGCTAGCCATACCCTTACTGGGATTTGATCCTGGGCTAAATATAAATATCCAATATTTATATATATTGCAAATAAATGACATTAAAGGAAATTACATTATTGCAAATGTTTCTTCATAAATGTTTATATGATACATTATATGCAGAAGTATTGGTATAGGGAAGAGTCAAAATTGGCAAGATGTGGATGAAACATCACAACCCCTATCCTTCTGAGTGTGTGTGTGTGTGTGTGTGCAATTTAAAAAATGCAGGGGTTTCATTACGTAATGACCCTTCAACTGCCATCTTATCAGATTTGACACACATATACCCCACAAATACAGCTGATCCTATGTTTGCCAAGGGAAACAAAGTATAATTAAAATCTGTCTGTCTGTTTAGCTAACTCCCTGATTTCACACTGAATATGAGACTAGAACTCACAGAGTCCTGGTTTCTAGCATGAGCCTTAGTCACTAAATTAAACTGGCTGTCATATAGAACAAATAAGCTGATTTTTTTTCTCTAAGAAAAGCAACTTTGTGAAGTAGAGTAGAAATAGATTTGCCAGAAGCTACCTATGAATAAAGAATATGCATACTTGATTTCCATCAAATCTCCTAAATTGGTGGTTTCCAGATGTTTGGAATGAAAACTGTCTACCAGAACTGACTTCAAACATCTGGACATCCATTAGATAGCAGTAAAGAGATATGGATAACATGAACCATTACATTTGCTCAGGGAAATACATTAAAGGCTTTCAGATAAGTAGCACCTTTGCATCTTTCTCTCTTTCAGAACATCATTTTTGGAAGCAAATCTGAACCTTTGTGTAAACCTATTATACTTCTAATGTTTTAGCTGTTTTTGCTAGTTATTAATTGGTTTCTAGATATCCCGTGGCCTATTGGGTCCATCCCCCACCCCCAATAATACAGGCTTGCACTGTTTTCTCTTTCTTTTTTTTGCCAAATTTCAATTCCATATTAATCATGATTGTTTATTCATGAGTTTTAACTCATACGGTAAATTAACCTATATGAGATACAAAAATTATCACTCTGTGACAATTGCACCTTTTTGCCCAATTGAAGATCACAAAGCATGATAATAGAAATGCAAGAGTTTTAATAGTATATAGATTTCTTATTTAATATTAGTTGCTTCAAGAGGAAGGAAGGAAGGAAGGAAAGAGGGAGAGAGGGAAAGAAAGAGAAAGGAAGGAAGGAAGGAAGGCTTGTTCAAAAATAGATGTGATACATGTCAATGTTTTAATATTATGTTATAATGTAATAATATAATTATTATTATATCTTATCATAAAGTATTATTTCATATTATACAATATAGGGTTGTATAAACCATAAATTCCTTTACAGGTTCCTTTTTTGGAGTGGTGTGTGTGCGCCCATTACTGAATCTATGGCAGCATCAATTTTAACCATGTTAGGATTTCCTCCCCCCCCACACACACACACTTTTAAAATTTGTACATGGTAGTTGAGGGATCTTTCTTCTAGCTTTATGTAACCTTTCTCAAGTCTAGAAAACTTTCCTCAGCTCTTTGCAGAATTGTTTCTTCTCTTCTTGGGCCTTTCCTGTACAAAACACATTGTAAGGTCATGTGGTAATGCCAAGAAGCACTAGGGAATGAAGAAAACCTCTTTGCAAACAACCTGGTGTTCCTGTAAATGCAGAGGGCTTTTAAAAGGTTAAAAAAAGCAAGAAGAAATCTCTCAGCCACCTCATACATTTTTAAAAAAGTAAATGCAATCTCTATCTATTCCTGTCCGGTATAGCAAAAAATAATAATGTTGTATGTATATATCTTTCTTAAAATACCTTTACAAAGAAGAGCAAGAGCTAAAAATTGCCTTTTTGCATTGGAGGGTAAAAAATAAAATGGATTTGAAGGATCCACAACTCCCATTAGAAATTATATCCCTGAAGAGACTATGTGAGTTTTAAAAAAGCAGCATTGCTTTCCTATGGTTTTGCTTGTTGCCGTCTTTTTGATGTGTTGGGATTGAAGCAGTTAAGGAGAAGTACAATTTATGGCAAGGAAGTCCTTGAAACATTGATTTATTCTATATTTAAGGAAACCATGTGCTGCTTGGCAGGGGTGTTGTTTCCCAAGCATATTTGTTAGAGCAGGCTGTCGAAAGAGCATGTTTACCAACAGCAATGAAATCAATCAAAGCTTCCTGCAGAGTGTTCCTGCCCTCCATATTTGTAGAATAACAACATGCTGATCCCCTATAGTTTTCAACGTTGATTTGTCGAGGCAAAGTACTGGCAAACTCTGTTGGCCTGGTAGAGAGAAACATTCAGTGATAGCAGTTTGGCCTTTCTCCTTGACAAATCTCTGTCCAACCACTTAGAAGTTTATTTAGCCACCATGACAGACAATAAAGATAGTCAAGTAACACTGAAGCATGAAGTGGATGAAAATTTAAAAACATTCCAGGACCATTTTTAGGGGAGGAAATGCACATTTTGTCTCCACACTACCTCCTCTTTCTGGGTCTTGATTGTCTTGCAGAGAAAGTGACTTTCTGCTACCATGAAGAGGAAGAGAAAGGAATTCATGAAATATTCTATCTCAGACTATGTATTTTTCTTAATTGTCATGTGATTTCAGCCAAGCCTAATGCAAATTCAGGCTAAAGTACAGGAAACTATTTATGCCATGTATTTGTGGACATTGATTTTTTTTCCAGTACAGTAAATGAAATGTATCGTAGTAAGACGGTGCACAAGCATGTTTTAAGAGGTTGAACCTAAACCTCTTTCTTTTCCTTCTCAATAACATTGTTTGCAAGTTCCTTGCCTTTTACCTCAGCATCCCAACTATCACCCAGATTAAAATATGACTCTCTCTGGTTCTCAGGTTTACGGAGCTGTATACTATAGGAAAATTTTGTTTTTCTCCAGATTGATTAAATGATAGCTGGGTTCTTTGTCCAGTCTGCTTCTGTCAACTTTTGAGGCTGCTTGAAGCTGGAATTATGGAATAAGAAGACTAGAAAACAAACCTAAATTTGCTGTTTGGCAAGCAACCTGAAACTTTTTAGAAGAAGGCAGGTTTTCTGTTCCTTTCATGCCATCCCTGTGCAATACCATAGATAAGAAGACAATGGCTGAGTGGCTAAGATGCTGAGCTTGTCGATCAGAAAGACTGGCAGTTCAGTGATTCGAATCCCTAGTGCCATGTAATGGAGTGAACTCCCATTACTTGTCTCAGTTTCTGCAAATCTAGCAGTTCGAAAGCATGTAAAAATGAAAATAGAAAAATAGGAACCACCTTTGGTGGGAAGGTAACAGCGTTCCATGTGCCTTCGGCATTTATTTATGCCGGCCACATGACCACAGAGACATCTTCGGACAGCACTGGATCTTTAGCTTTGAAACGGAGATGAGCACCATCCCCTAGAGTCGGGAACGACTAGCACATATGTGCGAGGAGAAGCTTCACCTTTTTTTGCCCTAAAACTTGAAAAACACCTAAATGATTTATTAGAGACTTTTTAAGAGTATTAGAGAAAAATTACACTGGGATAGGAGAGTTATTATTACAAGTGATTTAACTGGCTGAATCTCACTGAATTTCAATTTAGTTGTTGCTTATACCTTGATATTCTTAATTTATAATTCAGATTTTGCTGTTTTAAAATCCAGATGGAATGGGGTTTTGTTTTTTTTAAAAATGATTAGTCTTCTTTCTGAACAGTTACATCATTTCACTGTTTTTCTAATCACCTGAGATTGAAGGCTTTGATGTTCAGCTTCCCAATAGTTCAAACAAACTATAGGCTGGGGAGATTCCTACTTTATGTGAAAAGATAGAACTGCACCAATTAAAAAAACATAAAGCAAAAGTGAAAGATAGAAACTGGGGGGATGGGGGGTAACCATTCAAAAAAAGAAAGAAATGAGGTTTTACTCAGCAACACCTGGATGGCTATATAGGAAAAATGTGGTCAAAAAGCCATTAAAAACAATGATAGTAGAAGTAAGGTTTAAAAACAAAAACAAAAATTCTTTTTGTTGTACCTGCAAGCATATTCTGTGCATTTTTATGCTTTAAATTTTTGTTTATAAAGGTATAATTCCAGGAAGCTCCTTCTTCAGGAAAAACAATAATTGGCCATTGCTTTTCTGGAAGAGATAGGTGGGAGAGCATAGAAGCAGGGAATTATCCAATGGAAGAGAGGTATGCCTGCTGTTCAGACTGAATACCTTGCCAATTTGTCTTAATCCTGACTCTAATCCCAAGTGGTTTAGAGTCAAGCTGACATTAACAATGGAACAAAGGAATTTAAATCTGAAGTCCAGTTATGTCTTACACCTTAACTGACCGGTATCAGCAGTCATTTGATAAAACAGCAGATACTGATTGGAGAAGATGTTGTTATTGACAGATGCTATGTAAAAGTTTAGCAGAGTTAAGTTTAGGGGATGATGCAATTTTTATTAAAAGAAAGCTGGATTGTTAAACCAAACTGGTTTTCTAAATGTCCCCAGCCCATTGAAATATTTATTATGCTAATATATGCCTTACCAAAAGCAAAAAACAAAACAGAATTTTCCCCATAAACTATCCCTTATCATTTTAGTTATTGTTTTCTGCCTATTACAATTTAAAAAGGCATTTACAACAATAATTATAAATGTAGCTGGAACTATGCAGAACCTGATGTTTATGCAAATAGTTTATTGTTGCCAAGAGAGCAATAAACATTGTAAACATTATATGCATTGAATATTTATATTCATACTAATTTATATAGCATTTGATTATAATAAAAAGTTGCTTTTTATTACCATGGCTCCCTTTCCTCTCTTGTGCAAAGTTGAAAATGCAGACATAGAGATAGTGGATTCTTTGAGACACTTACTAAATCCACTATTAACAGAAATTTATTGTAAGTATATACACTAGTATATCTATAGCGTTATCGTAACTTTAAATATATACCTGATGTCTGCTGAGGGAGAAGTAGCAGGGGAGGGAGATATGATCTCTTCAAGTATTTCCCTGAATTCATTAGATTAGAAACGTGTGTTCTGTCCAAGCCTCAGAGTTTTTGCCCATTAGCTAGGAATTGAGTAGGCGAGACATACACATACCACTTTAGACTTTAAAGTTCAGTATGATTTGGAACAACCTTGCTTTGTTAGAATCTCAGATAATACAAAGAGCTACACTCATATTTTACACTTTATTTTAAAATGTTGTAGCTAATGCATGGAGACCAGAGTGAATACAGGTGGAGCTGTGGGTATTGAATAGGTCATTCCTAACCATTTCAACACTGAAAATTACAAAATGTGCTTTTTAATACCTAGATGAAAGCTCCACCTTTTATATTCACACATCATGATGTTCCATGCAAGCATGTAAGGGCTGGATTTGGATTATAACATGTCTTTCTTTTCTTCCACTTCCCCTGGATAGATGTGCTAGTATGGTCTTGTTTTTCCATTTAATTTCAAGCCCTTATACAATCAAATCAAGATCAGAAACAGAATAAATAGTTTGGGGTGTGAATAGAATATAAAATTACATGCATGGTAATGTTTAAAATCAGGTATGTGTTTAAAATAAAACTCTCTGTGAAGTCCTGTGTGCTGAGCTATATGATCCCATATTAGGTTGTTTAATTCAACTAAAGATAAAGTTCCCCTTGCACATATGTGCTAGTCATTCCTGACTCTAAGGGGTGGTGCTCATCTCAGTTTCAAAGCTGAAGAGCCAGAGATGTCTCGGTGGCCATGTGGCCATGATTAAATGCTGAAGGCACAAGGAATACTGTTACCTTCCCACCAAGGGGGTCCCTATTTTTCTACTTGTATTTTTACATGCTTTCAAACTGCTAGGTTGGCAGAAGCTGGGACAAGTAATGGGAGCTCACTCCATTACATGGCACTAGGGATTCAAACCACCAAATGCTGACCTTTCTGATTGACAAGCTCAGCATCTTAGCCACTGAGCCACCCTTGTCCCTTTAATTCAACTGGAAGCATGTAATTAGGACTATAAAATTTAGGCTGCAAAAATCCAGACAATCAGCAGAGGGCTAAGTCTTATAGATTTCTAAATCACTTAACTATCAACAGGTGATTATCAGGATTTCGTCCAGATCAGTCAACACTAATTTAACATTTAATATACCTGTTTGCTTTATGGAAAATCACTATTAGCTGCTTCGCACCAGAAACAGTCAATAGTCTTGTACAGAATTGTGTTCCATGTTTATTTTTCAAACTCAGTACTGTAAAATGAACAGTACTGCTGCACCAACTTCATGTTTATATGATATCAGCAAGTATTTTCACCGGTTGAGTGCAGTGCTTTTTGTTCTTCTTCTTCTTGTTGTTGTTGAAATGTTGCCACTGCAGTTCAGAAAATGTTGAATTCAATTAACAATCTCCCTTTTCCAAGGTGAACAAAGACACCCTATACGGCTCTTGGGGAAAATGCAGCTGTTTCCTTTCACAATGAAAATATACAGATGGAAAGTAGACAGGTGGAGGGGATGGTAAAGTGCACTGGAGGATGCACTTTCATATGAACTATGGTAAGATGATGTAATAATAAATCTTCAGTTAGACAGGGAATACTAATGAGTTTAAACAATCATATTAGGAAACTGAGATTCAATCAGGAAAGACATGACTAGAGGTCTGTTCTCCAGTAATGAAAAGAGAGGAGAAAGGAATATGGACACTGATCGAATGTATTGCTCCTATGTCCATGTATTTTGTGAAAAGGTTGGACATGACTTTTGATCTGGACATGAGTTCAGCTTTTTGCATAATTTGAGCTTCTGATAAATCAAGGCCATAACCTCCCTAATTGATAAACCACAAAAGTGTGCAACAATGGCCCCACTACCAGATGGCTTTGCAATTGGCTCAACAACTGTAGCCAGCTCATGATCCATAATGAGTCTTTGACCCCCTGGAGGAAGGTATGCAGTGGGTACTTCATGATTTTCTTCTGGACCCACTACAGTACTTCTTAAATTTTCACAAATGATTTAAATGAAGGAATAAAAGGGATGCTTATAAAATTTGTGGATGATACAAACCATGCTACAATTTCCAAAAAAGTGTCAAGAAGATCTCAATTGAACATCCCACCCTATACAACAAAATGTTCCTCAATGATGAGGAATGTAATTTTCTCCCAAAATAGATGGGAAAAAATAGAAACAGGTTACAAGTGGAAAATACCTGACTCAAGAGCCATACTTGTATGAAGGATCTGGGTATCTTAGTAAACCATACATTAAACATGAGCCAACAATGTGACACAACTGCCAAAAGAGCCAGTTTTAGAATGTACCAACATAGGTATAGTGTCACAATTAATTGAAGTGATAGTACTGCTGTATATTGCACTGATCAGACCACACTTGTAATACTGTGTCCACTTCTGATTGTCACACTAGCAAAAGGATACTGAGGAACTAGAAAGAATGCAGAGAAGTGTGACAAAAATTGGTAAGAAGCTTGGAGGCTAAATCCTCCAAGAGCTATTTAAGAAACTTGGTATGTTCAGCTTGCAGAAAACAAGGGTATTCTTTCATGGTAGTCTTCCAATACATGGTGAGATGTCACAGGACAAAGGATGTGGATTTACTCTCCATAGTTCCTTAAGAAAAGATAATACATAAAGACAAGATTTATATGTAGGTAAGATAAAGATTCCCTTCGCACATAGGTGCTAGTTGTCCCCGACTCTAGGGGGCAATGCTCATCTCCATTTCAAAATTGAAGATCCAGCGCTGTCCGAAGATGACTTCATGGTCATTTGGCAACATGACTAAATGGCAAAGGCACATGAAATGCTGTTATCTTCCCATCAAAGTCGTTCCTATTTTTCTACTTGCATTTTTTAAAATGCTTTTGAACTGCTAGGTTGGCAGAAGCTGGGACAAGTAATGGGGTGGTAGGGATTCGAATAGCCAAACTGCCGATTTTTCTGATCAACAAGCTCAATGTCTTAGTCACTGAGCCACTGTGTCCCTTAGCTTTATAGAGAGAGATCCAAATTTGAATTAAGGAGGAAATTCCTGAACAGAAAATTACTAAGTAGTGGAATAGACTGACTCCTGAAGTCATGGGTTTTTCCACCACTGAAAGTTTTCATGAAAAGATTGGTCAATGATTTCTTTGGGATGATATGAGAATTTGTGCATCATACAGGGATTGGATTAGATCTCTTCTAAGGTTGCTTGCAAACTTCTAAGGTCACAGATTGCTCGGAGAGCTCTATTCATTTACAGGAGATGGTTGTTTATAGAAAGGATGAATTGGTGATGCATTTATAATCTAGGAAGTGGGTACACTTCTTTCCTTTGGCCTTTTCTTCCTTGCTTTAAATTAATCTGAGCTGCTTGGTGCAATCAGTCTTTCTGTTAGCTTAATTATTTCCGTGGTGACTCATATGTAAGGAGAATTCATATATCACATATAGTTTGGATCTCTGGATGATGTTTCTCTCTCAAAAAAAATATAGAAACATTGCTAAGGAAGAGAAATGCTTTAGATAATGTCACTATTCTATTATTATTTATATTAGTTTAATTACTGTTGATGGATCAATGTTTGTACAGTTAATGCGTTTTGTGGACTGTTCCCAAATCTCTTCTCTAGCAGAGCTGGTTACCCAAAGTCTAAAGCTTTGCAATGTCAGTATATTGTTAATATCGCTTCAGTAAACACATAAGTGAATCTGACAGTTGATTGTGATTATTAACCTTGTGCTGAACCAGTAATTAATCCATCCAAGCTGTAAAAGGGGAGAGGGGAAGTATAGGGGAGAAAACAAAGCAAATTTGCCTGCTGTGCTTCGGTAATTTTGCAGAATCAAAGTGCCCAACTTGATATGGTTTAAACTCATTAGTATTTCTTGCCAAACCTTCAGATGTATTACACACATCATTTTATTTTAGCTCAGATACCTCATTTGCAATTTTGACCATTTTTCCTTTACACATTTCAACCTTGGAAAATAACCCAGGAAATTCAATTAAATAATTACCTTGAACATGATGACATTTATTATGTGCAAAACATTTTTTCCTTATATATGTTTTTAAATAACTTAATTCAGTAATTTTGGTGATTAGGTACCACTGTTGCTTAGTAAATTCCCACTTCCTTATCGCTATCTGCAAACAAATATCCACTTATTTTTAAGAAAAAGAAAATGACGAATACATCTGTAATGCTTTACAATCTGCATTATATTGTGTTTTAGAAACAAAGGGAAAAGGACCTCACACTTTGGAATCTTAGATCACAATTTGAAATTGATTACACAAAGGATGGTTTTACTTGGACAAAATGTTATCATGGCTATTAATACTGAATTGATTCTTCTCACTGGGTTTTGATTCACAGAATTGAAAAAGAGAATTTTTTTATAGAAAAAATTCTCCATGATGAAATCTGTCCTTCAGTTTCCCAAGGTTTTTCTTTTCCTCCATTTCTTTATCCAAAGTATGTGTTTTTATAGTCTATCATGGGAATATTTTAAAATTTATTGGCAATATATAGGCAACAGTTTATCAACTGTTGCACACTAGGCAAGGATGTTGGGTTTGTTACATATTTTCCCATCACTTTCATGGCCTTTGTTGTTGATACTTCTTGAAGTGAAAAATCACCATGAGGCAGTTTGTTGTTTTGAGTGTGAAAAGTTCCAAAGTCCAGGAGAGGCTTTTGTATGACAAAACACAAGATACCTCTCAACCATAAGAAGACTTCCAGCCAAAAGCATGTTGTCAGCTTTTAACTTTCTGAAAAATTACTCATAGCTAAAAATATCTTATAAGACCCAGGTGGCAAGCAACCAGATGAGCTCCACCAAGCATGCCAGCCAGCTGATTTTCAGGTTTGTTTGTTTGTTTGTTTATTATATTTATATGCTGCCCTTTTCCCCAAAGGGGACTCAGGGCGGCTCACAACTCAAACCAGGGAAGGGGGATACAGACCAAAAAAAAACAAAGAAACATAACAATGCATAATTTAAAACACACAACAGTCATACCATTCGAGACGGGGGCAACAGCTCTTTAGCCCCAGGCCTGTCGGAACAGCCAGGTTTTAAGGGCTTTGCAGAAGGCCTGGAGGGTGGTGAGGGTTCGAATCTCCACGGGGAGCTCGTTCCAGAGGGTCGGAGCAGCCACAGAGAAGGCTCTCCTCCGGGTAGTCGCCGGTCGACACTGGCCGGCGGATGGAATTCGGAGGAGGCCTAATCTGTGGGATCTAATCGGTCTAGTGGAGGTAATTGGCAGCAGGCGGTCTCTCAAGTACCCAGGTCCAATACCATGAAGGGCTTTATAAGTGACGACTTTTGTAGGTCTCTACAAAACACTATATAAGTCATCGATATATATGCAAATAGGAACAGGAAGTGCTTCACAGGAGCAGATGGAGGTAAATCCTAGAGAGGCAGGAAATGTATCACTGAACAATGGAGATGAATGCTAAAGAGGAATAATGCTGCATACAAGGCTGACATAACTCCTGTAACAGTGTAGCAGGAAGGATCATGGGGGGTGCAGCCTCCTGCACCCCATTTTTGGTTATAGGAGGCTTCAGGGAGGCTGGCTAGACCCAAAATGTGGTGCGGGGGGGGTCACATGCATGGGGTGGGTTCAGGGGGCTGCACATTGTATTATGGATGTGGGCATTTATGCACATGCTGTCCTGTGTGCACATGTGCTTTCAGCACATGAGAACAAAAAGGTTAGCCATCACTGTTATATGAGCCAGAGGAGTTCAGTGATTTTCAACCTTGGGAACTTTAAGTTGTGTCAACTTCAAATCCCAGAATTCCAGAGCCAGTAGGTGAGCCTTTATTTATTAAGCATATGGCATTTGATCTGTATAGATGCCATATGCTAAATCTATAAATAAGTTAAAGTTCATACATCTTAAATTTCCCAGGGTCAAAAAAAACTTTAGATTCATTCATTCACTCATTCATTCATTTACTCATTCATTTATGTTAACAGTCTTTTACTCTCTGGAAATAGTAAAGCTTCAAATTCTCCTGAAATCATTGCTTTTGATAAATACCTGGCATCAAGCAAAGGCCTCACTGTGTTATGGCATAATACCACTTCTCTGGGTTTTCAACTTGTGATACTAACTCTCTGTAATAACATTCTTTTAAAGGAAACTAGAGAGTTGATAATAGAGTCTTGTTATGAGTTAAGAATCAATGACATGAAAACTATTTGAGCTGAACATATTAGTTGTCAGAAAGCTATAATTAATTTCTGAAAGTTTCTTTTAGCAAAGCAGCCTTTGTTGCCACTTTCACTTATTTTTATTCCCTTTTACTTACCTTCTTCACTGCACATGTGTGTGTGTGTGCGCGCACGAGCATGTGTGTGTGCTTTTGTATTTTTTTTCTAGGCTAAACTTCTATTTATATTTTCTTAATCTACTCCATTATGCCCTAAACTCTATGCTTTTGTTTTTTCTCATAAAGTTTAAATGCCTTGGCATTTATAAAAATAAAAATTATAAAATTTATTTATAAAAATAAAATGTACTAGAAACATACCTGATAGCTTTTCAGATATTTCTGAATGATAATTCCCATAATTCCTAACTCCTGCACTTGCTGATAGGAATCAGCATCCAATGGTATCTTAGTCAAATCAGAGATTCCTTATATCTGCTGTGCATACAGATGGACTGAATGAAATTTTCTTCATTAAGTTTTTCACAAGCTGTACTTTTTACATTATAAGAACGTATATGAATTGTGTGTGTAACTATGTTAAAGTTGAAGCAAAACGTTCACAATACCATGCTCTCATCTTTGTTTGGTGAAGCGAATCAGTAAAAATATAGAACAAGTCATGTTACATAAAAATTGAATATAATTGTAATAATTGTAATAATCTGAATTATTTCATGACCACCACTCTGTAATAAATGTCCAAGGCAAATAACTTCTGCATATATCTGACAGTGTGTACAAAGAGGAAGAAAGCAATAAGAAGTACAGCTAAGCATATGCTTCATTTTTATCCTATACATAATTTTCAGAAATAGATGACCATGACAACTAGTGACTAAAACTTAGCCAGTTGAAATGCTGAAAAATAATGGTGGATCTAGTGTCTTTTGCTTGATTAGTAGAAAATGTATTTTAAAAGTATTAAATTTAAAATATTAAATTTCTAGAAGCAAAGCAATGAAAAACATAGCAATCCCTTGGCGACAATATAACCTTTTAAAAATTTGCTTTGGAAGGTGTTCCAGAGCAGATTCCAAGTAACTCTTGGCTAAAATTAATCTTTGTTTTAATTAACAACTTCTTTCAATCAAGAACTTTATTCTAATTTTTAAAGAATTTTGGGGAACCAGGTGTCTGCCATAAGCAAGGATCATTTCTGTGGTGAATTGTTAACTTATTTCTACTGCTATTCAAGGATATAGATCAAGAGGTACAGAATGAAGAATTTGAAAGCTAGAGATAAGATGATTTGGTCATGGGCTATGCTTGTGGAATGAACTTTAAGAACAGATTAGAGAATAGATTAGAATAATTCAGAGTCTGGCCAACTTTCAGGTCATACTTCAAGACCTTCTCTTCTGATAAAACCTTTCCATCATAATCACACTGACATTCATAACATCCTGCTATTTTTCTTACCCTTCAAATAGCTTTTAACAAAATCAGCCAGGGAAATGAATCTAAGGGTCTCTGAAGGACATCAACAATCCTACTACAGCAATATTATTAGCCAGAAAGGGGTTTTCTTAAGTTTAACTTGCAGAAAGATATTTCAAGACAACTCCATAATAATTTTAGATTTAAAACATGACTTTTCAAGTTTTTTTTTTAATCCATCATTAGCAGTAACAGAGGGATTACTACTTATAGGTAGTCAGATTTTGGATTTTACAAAGTTTCCCCATTATCCCCAACAGAACATTACTATAAAGGTCTACATAGATTTCTTTCTGCCTGCTAAAAGCATTAGCAAAATCTGGCTAGGGAGAACAAGAGCAGCTCTCAGCACTACTTGTAGAAAAGAATGAGCTTGTTGTTATATATTTTTTAATTTGTGAGATTTTAATGAATCTGTTATTTATCATGTATGGATTTATTTTTTGTATCTAATTTATAAGGATTGTAACCTGTGGCATTACCTCCCTCCCTCTCCCTCTCTCCCTCTCTCCTTCCCTCCCTCCCTCCCCCCTCCCTCTCTCCTTCCACACACACAAATACATACAGATATAAACAAAGAGACTCACTGATATTGGGGCAAAGTATGATGCTGTACTCATGCCAATCGCTTGTTCTGTATTTTTTCAGCTTGTAATTCTTGAGGATGTTGACAATGTATGTGGAAAACTGATGGGTGCAATCTGATTGATCCTTTCAATCCTTTCTCTTGCAAGTTGATTTAAAAGATCAAAGGAGGTATCCTCTGATGCCTAAAGAAAATAATTCATGATTCTTTATAGGAAAAATGTGTCAGTGATTAGGACCATTAATCAAGATGAACTGTCTTAACCTGAAGGAACTAGAAAACATTGGATTGCCTCTAATATACTACTTCTGGCTAATATGATTTGGAAAATAGTTAGTCTGATAATCCCTAAAAGTGCTTTTTCAAAAGGCAACTGGATTTTGTTTTTCCTTTCCTCTCTCAAAATCTGTTGCCTTTTGAAAAAAGTACTTTGGGACAACCATGACATGGATGATTGAGAATCTCCATAAACAGATCAGTCTGACTATGTTACAGACACTATCCAGATACATTTCAGAAGAATTTTCAACAAGATATGCTTTGTTTCTCTTGGTATATGGTCTATGCCAGAAACTGGATGATATGAAGGTAGCCCTAATTACATTGTGCCCATGGATCTTTCAGCACCATCAGCAACTACATGAAGCTTATATCATAGATCTGTGGCATGATGTAGAGGAATGCAGAAGGAATCCTGGTATAAAAGGATAAAATGCTTTCAAGACCCTTTTATTACATCTGACTTCATTAAAATAAAAAAGCACTTCTGTAATGTTTCCTGACCTGGCCTACTTGAAAGGCTGACACAAGGCATCATGTTGTCTGCTATATTATATTTAATTAAAGCATTGGGAGAAATCATCCAGAGCTTTGGAATTAGGTACCATTATTAAGTTGATTATAGTCAGCTCTACTGCCCCTTGACATCTTTGAGGATGCAATTAATTCCTGTAAACAATACAAAGTTTGGTAATGAGCTGGATGCAGGTGAACAAGCTGACATTAAACAGAGATAAAATGAAGCTGTTGCTAGTCAGCAGGAAACTGGCATCTGAGATCAGCTGCAGTCTATTCTGGGTTTATCCTCTAGGTTTATACTTTTTCTGAAAGAACACATTCATAATCTTAGAGGAATCTGATTATCAAAATGGCAGCAATCACAAAATGTGCATCTAATTGTCAGCTAATTTAATTCTTGGCTTGACCAGGCCTGGTACAGTCTCATCATTGAAGAGTTACATAAGTACTTAAGTTAGAACTACTCTTTAGGAGCATCTGAAAATGTCAATTTGTACAAATATACCAACCAAGCTCTTAAACTGGGTATAACTAGGAATATGTTATGAGTACAATTTAAGAAGTTAGTTTTGGGGTCTTGATAATGTTACATATTTGTGACTCTTCTGCAATCTGTCAATTCTGTAAAACAAAGTCATTTTTTGTTTTGAACTTTTCCTTATCAACATGGATGAGATATAAAGAGTCAAGGATTGGAAAGGTCATCCTCCTGTTCTTTTGTTGGGTAAGGGGGAGTGGAGTGAATACTACCAAATTCCATGCTATTCTGGAAGTAATTCTCCATTTTTCTGGGGCAGATTTGCAGAAGCAGTCTGTTTCCTTAGTAGTTATACCTATATTCTGGCTTTCATCCAAAAGAAATATACATAATATGTAATGCAATTTAGAAGAGGAAATGAACCATATTTAGGGTTGATAAAATGAGATTTAAGCAAAAATAAAAATGGCAGACTTATCTGTCCTGGCTAGTATGTGTCATCATCCTGTTTTTCACTGAGCAAACTCAGAAATACTTTTTTTTCTTTCCTTAGCCCAGGTCAGCTGCTGGTTACCAAATATATAACCTATTTAATCTCCAAGAATTTGCATCTCACTTGTTCAGAGACCAACAGCTAGAGGATAGTACAGAGCAATCCACAAGGATTTGTTTGCCCTACCCAGGAGATCAGAAACACCATCTGCTTCCTGACAAGTACCATAGTTTTGTTTTTGAGATGTGTTAAGTTAGGCTTAGTTTGTAGTCTCCTATAAGACAAGATCTGTTACATTACAGCACAGCTAATTCAGCTTTTGAAAGGGTGAACTTCTAAGATTGATATTAAAAACCATCTTCTCTCTTCTTACCAACCAAGGGTAAAACTGCAGCTCTAGAATTACGGTAGAAGTATAATCATCAGCTGTAAACACCTGAAGGTCAGTCAGCTTCTCTTTTCTTTAGAAAGGGTTTGTCATGTATTGCAATAATCACTGGCATTTCCTTAGTTCAGTGTTGTTCTCAGTTAACTGACTGGAACATCACTTACCGTTACAAACATAGGGATGAAACATGCCCATGAGGCTTATCAGTGCAAGTCCATCACAATTCAGTCATGTAGGTGTAAACTGTATTCAGTTTTGGGAGATGTTCAAATGTGGTTGAGCGACAGAACAAATTGCAATCTATTTTGCTTTTCTTTTGAAAAGGTAATTATGTACTAGCCTGGTTGTCAATATACATTGGATGCATATACACATACCTACATACATGTAAGCCTAGATATTGATGGTGCCATTTTTGCCTGAACATTGTTATGTAAAAATCTGAGCATATTCTCTTAATTGACAATTAATTCCTTTCATTTATGGTTGGTGCCAAATTCCTACACTTTCAAGGATCGCTGAGATATATTTACTCACTTGGGCGTTTAACTGAATCTATGCTGCTGCCTCTCTCATCTCTGATTTTTAAGATGCTGTATATTTATAGCATTATGGTTTTAACATACTTCATTTAAAATATTTGTACATCACCTGTCACACAGTATGCATCTCCAGGCAATACACAACATTAAAATAAATTCATGCACTATAAAGACATTAAGCATAGCCATCAACAGCTTAACACATTTTGTAATATTTTTAACATACAAGCCAGTGGCAATGAGCTGCAGAACTGTAACATCTTGCGATGTCATAAGCTGGGTGAATAAAGATGTCTTCATCTGTGAGTAATGAACTCCAGTAAAGTTTATCAATAAATAAAAGCGCAAAAGTGCTTTATGTCTAGGGGGTTGATGTTCAGAGCCCTCCTTCAAAGTGATGCTAAGTGATCATCCACATAATGAGGCAGTCAAGAAGACCTTCCTTGTGGTTGCTAGGATTAGTCATATACACATAGGAGAAAGTATTTCAGGTCAGGTCAGAGGTCAGTAACCTCCCTCTGCATAGGGGCCAGAGATCTTGTCACTGCAATCATGCCTATTTATTGATCTACCCATGCTGAAGCAGCTGGTGAAATGATTGTCTGAGGAGCCAACAAATGTTCTATCCCTCTCTTTCATGGGATGGTGATATATATATTTCTTTTGGGGACTACTGTTCACATGATTTTGGATGATGGCCCAAAACCAGCCCATTGCTTGAAAGTTCCTGACTCTAGGTTTAGATATCTCATAGACTCTTGTAGATTAATACCCAAAAGTTTACACTTTAATAAGAATTTTGTATGAGACTACATGGTTTGATTGTAATCATAACAAAAAGTGGATAGTGAATTTTATCAACAATTTAACAAAGAATAATACATTTAAGACAAGCTTTGATAGTTTTGATTTTTCACAGGTATAAAAGGAAATGTCTTTGACCTCTTACAATGCCATCCATTTTTTAATTAGTAGGAATACCTTTTTTATATAGCTACTTTTAAGATAGCTTCATTTTTATTGGATGAACTCATATCACTGCACTGCTCCCCTTGAAATCAATAAAGCTGCTCTTGAGATGTAAAGTACTGTACAGGTGAATTAATGTCTATTATCTATCCTTCACCAATTTGACATTAATCTGCTTTTCAGCTTCCCTTTCCCTTAATGGTAGTCTTAGCATCTTCAATCATCTTCAAAGGCATTCCTAATGTTTTATAATGGTTTTTAAAATTTATTTTATGTTCAGAAATTTTTGTCAGGAAACCTATTATAAGACATATTAGGATCATGTCAATTATCTTTGGCCAATTTCCTTGTAGTAAAACTGTTTTGTTAAACTCTATTCCCTTTGTGACAGTTTGTTCAGAAGTGTTTAGATAAAGGTTTATTTTGTGAAACATGATGGGATAAACAATGAGAAAAATAAAGATGCCAACTTTAACAGATGGACATAACCCACCCAGAGTGAAATATTGTTGCTCAGGTTAAATGTTATTACTTGCTAATTGGCTTGAAACAACCTTATGACTATTTTGAAGCACACTGTACAGGGTGAGGTAATGTAGGAATTTTCAGTTACTATTCGGCTTCAATTAAGAACTTACAGATTTGCCTTAAACTATGTACTGTCTTCTCAGGCTTTAACCAAACATATCAAATCTGTAAAACCATAGTGTTTTGGTCCAATTGGATTATCCTGTTGTAATTTAGATTTACTGGCCAAGCAAAATACTATGATAAGACTTGATCACATGGCCACACTATCTTTTAAATACCTTAAGTGCTAATGAACAATTCTAAGCTTTCTTGGAATGAAAGGGAGGGGGAGCAAAAGGAGTCACATTGATGCAACCAATGTCGTAGCCTTGCAATACCTCCATTTCTTTTCTGCATTTGTTGAAATGTGGCATGCATGTCCCCCAAAGGGCATCATATGTAGCCTGAGAAAAACAGCAAGAACCTATGAAAACTGATGTCCAGGATTAAAGGCAAAGGTAATCATCCTGGTCCAGGTGTTCTGGAAGCAACAAATTGTTGGGATGTAGCAGTGCAAAATATCTAGAAGTCATTAGATTGCCTATCTTTGCTCTGGCCAGTGTAAGTGATGTTTAGCGACATTTCTTGGCATGGTTTCCTAGCTTCTTCCTTACTTGTGTTTTTAATTGCCTGAAAAAGCCTAGTAGAATTTGCGGAAAAAACAAATTACTTCTCATCTTCCCCCACTCAGCAAGCTAATGCTAGAAAGAACAGCTGGGGCTATTTTCTTAATTATTCTTCCAAGGAGAGAGGCAGTCCTGAATCTTGTGCTCCAAACAGGACCTTTTCAGGCATATGAAATTCCCCTTCGCTGGCTAATGAAGGTTAATTAAAACCAAACTCTCAATGTGTTAAAGCCATCAATTAAATTAAGAAGGTAGAATTTCTTTAAAAGCTGATCAGGAAAAAGTCAGGCTAAAGATGAAGGGGAGTTATCATTTGTTGCCTAGGTGACAGGCAATGAAATTCACGTGATCTTTGGACTGTGCAGCTATCTGTCAAAATGGAGGTCAGGGCATGTTTATAATGAATGCCAGTGGTTTCAAATATGCTAATATAAGTCAGGTTACCTTGAATATTGTGAAGGAAGATGTCAACACAATTTTCCAGAAAATGGTCTCAGCAATCATCTCAAAACTGGTTGGTGTTAACTATTGAAAGACATGGTAATGTGAGGTATTTTAAATGAATGGGTAGCACAGGTCCTGAGACAAAATTTATTTTTAAAAGATTCTGGAAGGGCTGTGCACAAAATATGACACAATGCAATTAAAGGCATGGATGGGCTTTGAAATGGATTAGATATTAAGTTTTATGACTATATTCCCAGATAATTTTGATTCAGTACAGTTGAATTCAATTATTCAATAGAACCAATATATTAATAGTAATGGTAGGCAAATTTACTCAGAAGACACAAGTGTTCACAGAGGGTCTCAGGATACAAGCATAAAATGCAAGATGGTAGATTCCCCCTTCCCCAATTATTATTATTCCATTAGTTTCACAGAAGAAAAGAAGCAATGATAATATCAAAAATACCAAATAACTTAATTACTATTAAATGTTCAGTGTTTTATGGCTGCTGTATTGTATATTACACATATAAAGTGGATTTGCATGAAGATACAACGTTGATGGTACCAATTTTATTAATTTCTGCTCATGGGGCTAGGGAATAGATAATATGCCAGATAAAAATGTAAGGGACAAAAATAATGGCTAGCTGCATTAAGCTTCATCATTGACTTTTGCAAATATGTAAGATCAAAGCAGCTCTACACAGCTCTCATTGTAAATATGGAATGTTGATCAGTCCAATGCATATTTCTCAACAATTATTGTGTCACTAAAAGAATGTATGAGAGAAATGTAGGGACAATATGTAACAGACATAATTGAACTATACAAGTTAAACTATATCTGTACATTTGGAGTAACATTGTATATATACAAACATTTTGGTTTTTTTTTTTTTTTTATGGTTTTATTTGTATTTGTAGGCCGCCCTTTTCCCTGAGGGGACTCAGGGCGGCTCACAGAAAACCAAGGGAGGGGGGAATACGACATTGAGATTACAACACATAATAAAATAGCAAACAACATGCATACTACATTCGGGCGGGGTAACTGTCCTTATCCCCAGGCCTGACGGGCGAGCCAGTTCTTCAAGGCTATGCGGAAGGCCTGGACGGTGGAGAGAGTACGGATCTCTACGGGGAGCTCGTTCCAAAGGGTCGGGGCCACTGCTGAGAAGGCCCTCCTCCTTGTGGTTGCCAGCCGACACTGGCTGGCCGATGGAATACGGAGGAGGCCTAATCTATGAGATCTTATAGGTCGTAGGGAGGTAATTGGCAGAAGGCGGTCTCTCAAGTATCCAGATCCACTGCCATGTAGGGCTTTATGGGTGATCAATAGCACCTTGAAGCGCATCCGGAGATCGACAGGTAGCCAGCGCAGCTCGCGGAGGATAGGTGTAATGCGGGTGAATCGAGGTACACCCGCAATCACTCGCGCGGCTGCGTTCTGCACTAGCTGAAGTCGCCGGATGCTCCTCAAGGGCAGCCCCATGTAGAGCACGTTGCAGTATTCCAGCCTAGAGGTCACAAGGGCCCGAGTGACTGTTGTGAGGGCCTCCCGATTCAGGTAGGGTCGCAACTGGCGCACCAGGCGTACCTGGGCGAATGCCCCCCTGGTCACAGCCGCTATATGGTGGTCGAATGACAGCTGTGGATCCAGGAGGACTCCCAAGTTGCGAACCCTCTCTGAGGGGTGTAAAATTTGACCCCCCAGCCTGAGTGTTGGATTATTGGTCAAATCTTTGGGAGGAAAACACAACAGCCACTCGGTCTTTTCCGGGTTGAGCACAAGCTTGTTAATCCTCATCCAGTCCATAACGGCTTCAAGCCCCCGGCCCATCACGTCAACCGCTTCATTGATTTGGCACGGGGCGGACAGATACAATTGAGTATCGTCCGCATATTGATGGTGTCTGATCCCGTGCCTGCGGATGATCTCCCCCAGCGGTTTCATGTAGATGTTGAATAGTAGGGGGGATAAGACCGAACCCTGCGGCACCCCATATTTTAGGGGCCTTGGGGACGATCTCTGCCCTCCCACTAACACCGACTGCGACCTGTCCGAGAGGTAGGAGGAGAACCACCGTAATACGGTGCCTCCCACTCCCACCTCCCGCAGTCGTCGCAGAAGGATACCATGGTCGATGGTATCGAAAGCCGCTGAGAGGTCAAGGAGGACCAGGATGGAGGGATGTCCCTCATCTCTGGCTCTCCAAAGATCATCCATCAATGCGACCAAAGCGGTTTCTGTGCTGTAACCGGGTCTGAAGCCTGACTGGAAGGGGTCTAGATAGTTTGCTTCCTCCAAGGACCGTTGGAGCTGAAAGGCCACCACCTTCTCAACAACCTTCCCCAGAAAGGGGAGGTTGGAGACCGGGCGATAGTTGTTAAGGGCAGCTGGATCCAAGGATGGTTTCTTCAGGAGGGGTCTCACCACCGCCGCTTTCAGTGCGGCGGGGAAGTTCCCCTCCCGAAGGGAGGCGGTTACAACCGCCTGGATCCAGCCTCGTGTCACCTCACTGCAGTTAGAAACCAGCCATGAGGGACACGGATCCAGAGCACAGGTGGAGGAACTTACAGCTCTCATGGCCTTGTCCACATCCCCGGGGGTAACCTCCTGAAACTCAACCCAGAGCTGTTCTACTTGGTCCCCCTGTGCCTCGGCTGGAACTGCAAGTGTGGAGTCCAAGTCCGCCCGAAACCGAGCAATTTTGTCCGCTAAGAATTGGGCATATTCTTCAGCTCTGCCCTGCAAGGGTTCCCCCGCCTCCCTTCTGTTCAATAGGGAGCGGGTTATCCTAAACAGGGCGGCTGGGCGGGACTCAGCGGATGCGACCAGGGAGGCTATGTGTGATCTTTTAGCTGCCCTAAGTGCCCTAGTATATTCCCTGGTGCAGGTGGTTACCATTGCTCGGTTCGATGCGGACTTATCGGACCTCCAACGGTGCTCTAGGCATCTCCTCCGGCGCTTCATCTCCCGGAGCTCCTCGGTGAACCAAGGAGGTCTCCGGGATCCGCTGCCTCGGAGGAGCCGCAGTGGCGCAATCCGGTCGAGGGCCTCTGACGCTGCCGAGTGCCACGCAGCAGCCAGAGTCTCCGCCGGACTGTGGGCGAAAGTGTCAGGAATAACCCCAAGCTCTGTCTGGAACTTTGCTGGCTCCATAAGACGCCTGGGGCGGAACCACCTGGTCGGTTCCTCCTCCCTACAGTGGGGGTTTGGCCTCCGGAAGTCGAGCCTCAGTAGGCAATGGTCTGACCACGACAGGGGTATGATGTCACTCCCCCTCAGACCAAGATCACACATCCACTGCTCCGAGAGAAATACAAGGTCAAGCATGTGTCCCGCTGAATGGGTTGGGCCTCGAATTACTTGGGTCAAGCCCATGGCTGTCATGGAAGCCATGAACTCCTGCGCCCCATCAGAGTTTTCACCGAGCGACGGCAAATTAAAGTCCCCCAGGACCATCAACCTAGGGAACTCAATTGCCAGCTCGGCTACCGACTCGAGGAGCGAGGGGAGGGCTGCTGCAACGCTGTTGGGAGGCAGGTACGTTAGCAGCAGACCCACTTGACCCTTGAGGTCCAACTTTAACAGCAAAGACTCACACCCGACAATCTCCGGAGCAGGGACCCTACGAGGAGCTAACGACTCCCGGATAACGGCGGCCACACCTCCACCCCTTCCCTGGGCCCTCGGCTGATGTAGCACCTGAAATCCTTCTGGGCACAGTTCTACAAGGGGGACTCCTCCCTCTGGGCCCAGCCAGGTCTCAGTAATACATGCCAGGTCTGGTGAAAATTTTCACACTGGTGAAAAACCAGTGGCCTATTTCAGGTAACCAAGGCCATTCTGGGAAAGGAGGGATCAGTGAGCTTCATGATAAAGCATGAAGCAGATTATTTTGACCATTTTCAGGATTCAGGACAGACTTGTTGCTGGAAGAGTAGGTAGCAGCAGTGGTGGGATTCAAATAATTTAACAACTGGTTCTCTGTCCTAATGATTTCTTCCAACAACTAGTTCACCAAACTGCTCAGAAAGTTAACAAACGGTTCTCCTGAAGAGGTGTGAACCAGCTGAATCCCACCACTGGGTAGCAGCCAAGGGCAAGTGGGCCTTTGTGAAAATTCATCTTGTGCACCAAGTGTGCCTATTTCTGGATTAGAAGACCTTGCTTGTAGTTGATCAAATCTTATTGGATTGGGTTGGGTTGCATTGCGTTGCATTGGGTTGGATTACTGCAATGTGCCCTCTAACGGGCTGCCCTTGAAGACCATCCAGGAGCACATTTCTGGGAGCTTCCCTGTGTTACAGTCTTATTGTTCAAACTGCATTGGCTTCCCATTGCCTTCTGATGATAAAATTATCTCACTATCTAAAGGGCAATAACCACGGATTCTGATTTGCCTCCATTATTTGGTTTTATATGAAACACAATAAAATGGAGAGCTTTGCTGTGTAATTTATAGCATAAAACATAGGTGAATAATTTGAACTTCCAGAACTCCATACAACCTAGAGATCTCTGTTTAAATAGTAGCATGAATCTGGTTCTTCCTAACCCCAAAACAACATTTAAAGCTATGATACAATTGGTCCTCCTTTTAATGATGATTTTAATAATAACAATGATGATGTTATCCATTCAGTCATGTCTGACTCTTAGTGATTCTATGGGCCAGGTCTCTTCACATCTTCCAATATTGCATCTCTTCTTTGAGTTGTTCATGCTCTGGCTGGTATCAGACCATCCAGGAGCACATTTCTGGGAGCTTCCCTGTGTTACAGTCTTATTGTTCAAACTGCATTGGCTTCCCATTGCCTTCTGGTACGATAGAAATTATTGTTATCAGTGTTACATCTCTATGTTGCCTTACAGGGCCAATTTATTTGCAGAATTATCTCTCCCTGAGATTGAATTATCTGCCCCACTGGCTTTGATAGAGTAGATGCAGGTCCCTTTCCTCAAATGTTGTTACCTAGTGGAACCTTGGAAGCATATCCTTTCTATAACTGCCTCAACCTTTTGGAAAAACCTTCTACCTGTGATTTTAGAGGCCTCTTCCCCTTTAGCCTACTTGAAGGCCATGCAGACCTAGCTCTTCTTTCAACCCTTGGTTAGGGTGGGGTAAGTCAGGAGTCAATGGTACGGGTGATTCTCTCTACTATGTGGTTTATATTGTTGTTTTTCTGGTTGTTGTGAGCTGCCTAGTATCACTATGTGAGATAGGCAGTCCTTTAAGTTGTCTAAATATATAAAGTATAAAATGCACAGTTGCTTTCTCATTGTGCTTGATGGGATTCTTATGAACCTTGCACATTGCTTTTAACTATTCATTTAATAAATTTGTAGCTTGTTTAAGCCCAATATTAACCAAATGATTTCTATGCTCACTAATAAAAAATGTTCCTATGACTAGATAAAGCCTAAGGACATAGATAGATTTGATTGAGTGCTGTAACTGTTTAACTCAGCATTCCAATAACATCATTGAGAGTCATGAATGAGGCTCTTATTGCAAGAGAAATCACTACATTTCTGATGGTGTTTGCTACTTGAATGCAGCCTGAAGCTTAGCAATATAAATCTGCTTTCCAAATCCTCTAGCTTTAAGCTGGGAAAGAGAGACAAAGAAATCACAGCCCGATGGTGTGTTTTGCAAGTGGATGAAAGCAGACAGATCTGACAGACTGTCTTTTGACCAAACAAATTTATCGACAATACAGTTGTGATGCATTGGCATTCTCCATTTAGAGACAAGAAGTGGCTCTTATTCCAAAGTAAGAGAAGAGGTTGTTTCTCTATACCCTCTTCCTCCAAAGATGGAAGAATGGCAAAATAATTTTGAAATTCAGACAGCATCACAGCTTCAATTGGATCATTATATTTGAATTACAGCTCCTTGGTATAATAAGTATGCAGATCTTGGCAACAAGGGGCAGTGTAATATTGCACAGGGCAAACCATCTCTGTATAATCATCGGCTATGAATTAGTATTTACAAGCAATTTAATTTCTTAGGTCAAGATTCACAAGGATGTTATGTTCCTTCTTAATTCATCTGAGGTGCACAACCTTTTTATTGGAAAAATAAAAGATAAACTTAGCTTTGATTTAAACAAGCTGGTAAACACAGAGCTTAAATGGTTTTTGCTATAAACAGTTGTTTTTTTAAAAAAAATAGAAAACTCTATTGCTCATTGCATTTAGCATAAATGGTAACAGAAACTGCAACATAAAGGCAGACCTCCTAACTTTTCTATAAAATATTCAGTTCATGTCAGCAAATGTTGCAATTTTCAATTTTAGTTCTATCCCTTTCTGAACATCATAGGAGAACAAGTGCTAATTTCTGGTATTGCCTTCCGTTTATCTAGAAAGGTTACCAATCCTTCTAAAGCACATTATCCTACATAAGCACATTCTGAGTGGCTACTTGAAAGAAGCCAACCTAATAGGTGATAGTCAAGCAACAAGCAAAACTTCTTAAAACTAATGTTGACTTTATCATATATATTTTTCATAGGAACAGAAAGCTTGAATTACATGAAACATACAGCAACTGCATTTCAATAATTAATACTATAGAAAAAAGGTATTTTATATATTTGTGGAATGCTACCAATTTTTAAAATAAAGATCCTTTGCCAGTACATATAACAGCAATAGCACTTAGACTTATATACCACTTTACAATGCTTTACAGCCCTCTCTGAGTGGTTTACAGAGTTAGAATATTGCTCCAACAATCTAGGTCCTCATTTTACCCACCTCAGAAGGATGGAAGGCTGAGTCAATCTTGAGCCTGGTGAGATTTGAACTGCCAAATTGTGTGGACAGCCGGCAGTCAGCAGAAGTAGCCTTCAGTACTGCACTCTAACCATTGCATCACAGTGGCTCATAATGAAAACAAGACGTCATTTTCTCTGGTAAAATTATCTCACTATCTAAAGGGCAACAGCCACGGATTCTGATTTGCCTCCGTTATTTGGTTTTATATGAAACACAATAAAAAGAAGAGCTTTGCTGTGTAATTCATAGCATAAAACATAGGTGAATAATTTGAACTTCCAGAACTCCGTACAACCTAGAGATCTCTGTGTTTAAATAGTAGCATGAATCTGGTTCTTCCTAACCCCAAAACAACATTTAAAGCTATGATACAATTGGCCCTCCTTTTAATGATGACTTTAATAATAACAATGATGATGTTATCCATTCAGTCATGTCTGACTCTTAGTGATTCTATGGGCCAGGTGTCTTCACACTTTCCAATATTGCATCTCTTCTTTGAGTTGTTCATGCTCTGGCTGGTATCAGATTTGATGTTCTTTTTTGGCCTGGTTTCCTTTTGCTGCCAACTCTGCCAAACATAATTTTTTTCCCCAGTGAATTTCCCCACATTAAAGGTAAAGGTTCCCCTTGTACATATGTGCTAGTCATCCCCGACTCTAGGGGGCGGTGCTCATCTCCATTTCAAAGCCGAAGAGATAGCATTGTCTGTGGTCATGTGGCTGGCATGACTAATGCCAAAGGCACATGGAACGCTGATCCCATCAAATGTGGTCCCTATTTTTCTGCTTGGGTTTTTACATGCTTTCAAACTACTAGGTTGCCAGAAGCTGGGACAAGTAATGGGAGTTCCATTACACGGCACTAGATATTTGAACCGCCGAACTGCCGAACTCCTGATCTTTCTGATCAACAAGCTCAGCATCTTACCACTGGATTAAATCTAACTCCTTTTGAATTAATTAACATAGTCAATTGATCATTTTAGGAGTTTATACAAGTTTATTTACTCCCTACAACTAGTTAAGGGTTCAATTCAATCAGGATTTATACTGTATGTTGCTAAAGATTTTAATACTGGCATAATTATTTTTTGGCAACAAATCTGAAAATCTTATAATTTATGTTTATTATAACATATCTTAATAAGAAAATTGTGCCTGCACTTCTTTTTAAAGTGCTTTGATGTGATAGATGATAAGGAGATATCTAACAGAATTTCTTTCACACTAATAGGCATGGTACGATTCAAATAATTTAACAACTGGTTCACTCAGATTGGCTGTCATGGGAGATGTGACTCATCCCCATCCTTCAGCTCTGCCACACATGCAGGAGGATATTTCCATGATGGCCAACCTGACCCTCGGCAAACTGGTTGTTAAATTATGCCCCACCATCAAAGTGGATCCTGGGCACTGCACTGCAGTGGAGAACTCAGCCTTCTCCTTTCCTCGTGCCAGCTGCTCTGTTGCCTGTTCCTCCATTGCAGCGCAGCACCCAGGATCCACTTTGATAGCGGTGTTTGTGTGGGGATGGATAATTTAACAACCGGTTTGCCTAAACCAATATGAAGTGGCTGAATCCCACCACTGATACGCACACAAACACAAACACACACACACACACACACACACACCAGCCCAAATGATATTTAGAAACCCCCGGACCTGCTTTCAAAAAACATAGTTAGAATTCACAGGAAGTGACATAGAGCTGTGAGAGTTTGCCAATGAGAACTTTTCCCATCTTGCTTTGTAATTCTGGATATTTCTTATTTAACTCCTAGTAATTTTAATTAGGAGATAAAGTAAGAAAGATGGCACTGGGGCTTCAGGCCTTGATTTGAAACACCCCCTCACAAAAGATGACTGCTGGAAGCTGACTTCTTTACTACACAAACACACCATTCTGACAGACAGTTTTGAAGGAGCTTCTAACCATAGGATTATCCCTTTCCTGTATTGCATTTTATAAGTATAACTATTTAAACAATTTTCTAACTGTTTTGATACCACAATAAGAGAAGAACTAATTTAACTGCAGCTGCTAATGTCTTTGTCTTGAGATGTACTTTTATTAGAGCTGAACACTGCCATTAGTTTATAAAGATTTTTAAAAAATTGTTGAAATGAGCTCTAAAGCTGAAACTTAAGTGGAGAATTGAAAAGCAGATTCCACTAAGCTGATCCTAAATTCAATTTGGACTCAGACTTAGGCTTGGAACAGATACATGATTTGGTTAAAGGAGTGAGCTGTGGACTTTAATCACATTGTTAACTACTTTTGTGAATGCATGAAACTACAACAGTACGGCAAGTGATTGAGTAGAAGTGATCCTTGTAAAGTTGGGATTTACAAAACAAGACTTAATATTTTTTTTTCTTTTGTTTGTTTACAATCTTCCTTTCTACCACCATGGATTTATCAAAGCAAGAGGTCTTCTTTAACAAATAATAAAGACAGAAAATGATGCAGCCCACTAGATAGTACTGAATGGTATAACAGGAAATTCAATTTATTAAAAAAATATAGAATGGGGTGGGTGAGATGTATGAAAGGAAAGGAAATAGGAGGCTTTTTGAATGGTTCATTTGTTATGGGTTAAAAAGGATTTTAAGAGGCTAAAGGAAAGAGACCCTAAGGGGCTTAAGAAAGTAGGGAGAAAATGGTTGCATCTGGAAAAAATTGGCCACCTTAATGACTGAGCCACAATTTATCATAAAATGGAACAATAGAATGCAATAAAATGGTTTGGTTACAGCAATGTAACAACAACAAAAACTATGAATGGAAAAGATTTTTTATGACTTACAAAGAAATGAGGAGATAAATGTGAAGAGGAGGGAAGAAGTAAGAGGCAATTGACTCAGAGATGCTGAGCCAACTATTCAAGAAATTAACATTGGAAATAAAAGCCTTAAGTGAAAAATTCCAACAATCACAAGAGAGAATATTAAACAAAATGGAGGGAATAAATGTGGAAGTAAACATTGAAATCTAATGATTGTAATGAGTGCTCAAATAAATACACAACACACACAAAAACTTTAAAAAAACAACAGACAAGAATGTTTGAAACAAGGTTTGGAAAGTCAGGAAAAGGAAGAAACCATAGATACTCTGTAATTTTGACAAGCATTGTAAACTCTGACATTCTGAGGAATTCCAGAAGACGTTGAAAAGGTGGCTCTTGAAGTGAAAAAAAATCAAAATTTAGAATAAATTCTAAAATGGAACAAAGAAAAAACAAAGAAAGTTAAGCAAGTTAGATGTATTACTGCAGAAATGGAACCTGCCCCCTCATAAAATAACTATGAGAATGCAAATTAATCTCCCACAAAACCAGGTGCTACTACAAAGAAGAGGAAGTCAACCTTTTTCCTAAAGCACCAGAAGGCAAGGCAAGAAACAATGGATGGAAACTAATCAAGGAAATAAGTATCCTAGAACTAAGGAAAAATTTCCTAACAATGAGAACAATTAGCCAGTAGAAAAAGCTTCCAGACCCCCAAGTCCCTTCCAATTCTGTCATTTGGTTACTTGCTATGTGTATCATACAACCTATTAGTTTGCAGAAGACATGCTTTCCAGATTCCAAATTTGCTCACTGTCCTAAAAATATTGAGGATAGGCTTGATCTAGAACTATATTAGATACTGCATTTTTCGGAGTATAAGACTCACCCTTTTCCCTCAAAAAAGAGGCTGAAAATCTGGGTGCATCATACACTGAATATAGCAATTTTTGCCTCCCAAAACCCCTCCCCTTCACCAAAATGGCCATGCAGAGCCTTTAGGAGACTTGCAGAGTGCTCCTGGGGGCTGGGGAGGGCAGAAATGAATGAAGAATGGGCTGTTTTTTGCTCAATTTTGCCCCCCCCCAGTGCCCAGGAGCACTCTATAAGCCTCCTAAAAGCTATGCATGCCCTTTTTTTTTTGACAAAAGGTCTGTTTTTTGCTTGTTATTGCGCCCCCACCCCCCAGGAGCACTTTGCAAGCCTCCTAAAGGCTAATCATGCCCTTTAAAAAAAATGGGCCCATTTTCACGAAAAATGGTCTTTTTTTGGGAGATCTGCAGAGTGCAAAAAAAATGTTTTTTTAATTTGCCTCTTCAAAACCTTGGTGCGTTTTAAAGTCCGGTGTGTCTTATACTCTGAAAAATACGGTAACTTCTGAAGACAATAAGATGCCTGAATTTATTTCTCATTTTGTTAGGATTGCTTCTATCAAGCAGGTCAGTAGTGAGGAAATTTATCTTCTTCCCTGCTGTAGTGTGGGTACTTTTTTCTCTGACGGGTGTGCATAGAGGTTGGTGGGACATAGGCTTGTAGGAGTTTCATGGAGGAGGACAGGGAAGAGTGGAGAACATGTGACAAGTGACTAGTATTTTGATCTGAGAACGTATATAAAATAAATCATTTTAAAGTTGGGGAAAACACTAAACACCTTGATTTCCACAATTGTATCAAACTGGGATGCACAGAGTGGGCTGCTATTGATAAATGAGCAGAATTTATCCTTTCAAAATCTGTGTGATGGCATCATGTTGTGATTTAATGCCAGGATCAGCTAAAGCTATGTGGCCATCAACTTTCTTTATTCCTATGCCCCACAATCTTCTGCAGCAAATAATAAAGAAGTTTCACTGCGGGCCAGGAAAGACTTGGTAAAATAATTGCTTCAGTCTGACACTGATTGATGAAGGGATGCTTATTTGTCCCCTCCATTTGGATCACTTTATTCTTTTTGTTTCTCACTTTGTGGTGATTAGAGCTGCTTCAAAAGTATGTACATTTAAGTCTGGCAGAAAATGAAAGATTGCCAGTAATTTCTTCATTTTTACACTCTATATTCAAAAAGATATTGCTTTCCTCCCCTTCCCCCCCATTTAAATTATGCTCAGTGATTACTTAAGGAGAAAATGTAATGGACATAATTCACTAAGAAGAAAGCTTTAAAAATTGCCTTTAAAAAAAGTGAAAGTACCAACGAATTAATATGTAGGTCTAATGTATGAATAATATCGTTTCAAATGTAGAAACTTTTACTGATATTGTATAGTTTTACTCATTGGATCCTAAAATTTGATTGAATCAGTGCAATGTTAGTAGTTGTTTTTTGTTAGAACTTCATGAATTTCTTTGCTGAACCATTCAGTGAATCAGTCAAGTCTCAAGACAAACCTTGGTTGCTTCCCTTAATGTATTTTGGAACAATCAACTTGTACATTAGCAAAACTTGAAAGCCTGCCAAATTATTATTGGCACCTGTAAAGGCCTATTAGTGAAATTCTAAAATAATAAATCTTAGAAAAGGGCTGGTAAAAGACTTGATATTTTTTATCATGATAGCACTATACATTCTCTTGTTTTTACCCCATAAGGTGGGGGAGATAAATCTTCCAAAAGAAAGAGGAAAAAAGATCTAGTATACTCTGTCTCTGTTAGATTTCCGCCTATGCACAAAAGAACACTTGTAAGTCACACCAAATGCCTATAAGTGTTCATTCAGCTATACTGCTACTAGCAGAACCTAGTATCACAGGGCATTTTGATCTTTCCATCTGTGCCAGAGGCCTGAAGAATGCAAGGAAGATTTTGAGAGCATTTGATGCCATGGCTGATTTTGTCCATCTGCTATCAGTTGTACTAAAGGAGACACAGGCCTATTTGGAAGCATTTTCACATTTTCATATAGACAACGTGCATGTGTGCCCACACACATCCCCACACATATTCACACTACATACACAGATCTATAATATTTTATATCCAGGTCTTTTCCAACATTGCAATGTCACGAGAGCATTCTGAATGTATTCTCCACACGATGTACATTTGACTAACATTGTACGGTATAGCAAAATACATGAATTCAAAAGATTATCTGTGGTATTATAAATGAAGAGGAATACAAGTAACACCACAGCCTTTGATTAAATATTTGGCAATGGAATTTATGTTGATCTTCTTCAATGGTTTATTTTGATATCATATCTTAGATCCCACAATTTGCATGAGGACAAGCAAGAAATTGTTGTAGACACCAGTCAACCTTCATTTCATTTTTAAATTTTCTTCCAACTATGTATCAATTAATATAAATCAATTGCAAATATATTATTACAAGCCATGTATTTATATTTTAGGTTACAGTCTCTTGTCCCTTTCTCCTTCTTCCTTTCGCCTTCCCTCCTTGTTCACATAAGGCAAAAAAGACAGTTGTTTGGGGATGCATCTGTTCATTCAAAGTCTTTCCCTTAGTTTTCACATAAAGCCAGCTATATCTAATTTCAACATACATTTTTTTTTCTCTTTTTGCCTTTTCCTGGATCTATCAAGAAAAGAAAGCATTTTAGTTTTGCCTCTCAGGCAAAAAGAGATATCATCCTACTTAGAGAAATGGGAAAATAAAATCTTTGTATAATAACTGCAGCTTCATCCTGTTTTATGGGCCATTCACAGCTGCTAATTTATAAGCTTTGTATTTTATTCTTCCAGAGGAAAGATACATAGAAATATATCTGCTCAGATGTCCCAAACTCTATAATACCCATATGTGACAATGAAGAGAAAAGCCAAGGAACATGGCAATGGTTTAAGAAACAATAGAACTACAATTTGATAATTCTGGAAGACAGACATCATTAGGTGTATTCATCCTAAGCAATTTTGCCTTACTAACTAAAATTGTTTCCCTTTTCATTATTATGTATTTTTGTTCCCATTGTTGTTATATGTAAATTTATGAGAATGTGTTTGTGCATTTTGCGGCATTATGTCTATGAAAATTGTTATTTTGCTCACTTTATATAAGATGTATGGGTTTATATCTTTTATAAAATGTATGAATTTATATCTGGAAACATGGTGCAATTTAAAGTACCAGTTTGAGCAAAGGCTATCTTAATTGCAATAAAGTTTGATAAATATTCACACAGACACTCTAATGAAATTAGCTTGTGATATTGCTGTTTTAGAATCACTATGATCCTTTCCTGACAATGTGTATAACAACTGAACTATACATTTTTTGTTAAACTTTATTGAATTTGTTCCAGACCAGAATTTGTTGTTATTGTTGTTGTTTATTAGTTTTGTATGCCGCCCACTCCCGAAGGACTCCAGGCGGCTCACAATAAAACAGGGAAAGGGGATAAATAAGACGATACAAACAATATTAAAATACAAAACAGTCACAATTGAAGTGGGGCTGGAAACTTCAACAGCCCCCAGCCTGCTGGAACAGCCAGGACTTAGTAGCTTTACAGAAGGCCGGGATGGTAGTAAGGGTCTGGATCTCCACGGGGAGATCGTTCCAGAGGGCCGGAGCAGCCACAGAGAAGGCTCTCCCCCGGGGGGGTCACCAGCTGACATTGGCTGGCAGATGGAACCCGGAGAAGGCCAAGCCTGTGCGATCGAATCGGTCTTTGGGAGGTAATTGGCAGGAGGCAGTCTCTCAGGTACCCAGGTCCGATGCCATGCAGGGCTTTATAAGTAATGACTAGCACCTTGAAGTGAGTCCGGAGACCGATGGGCAGCCAGTGCAGCTCGCGGAGGATAGGTGTAACGTAGGTGTATCTAGGTGCACCCACAATCGCTCGCGCGGCTGCATTCTGGACTAGCTGAAGTCTTCGAACATTCTTCAAGGGCAGCCCCATGTAGACTGGGTTACAGTAATCCAGTCTTGAGGTGACGAGGGTGTGAGTGACTATCTGAAGTGCCTCCTGGTCCAGATAGAGTTGCAATTGGTGCACCAGGATGACCTGGGCAAAGACCCCCCCTGGTCACAGCCGACAAATGGTGATCTAAAGTCAGCTGTGGGTCCAGGAGGACTCCCAAATTGTGAACCCTCTCAGAGGGGCGTATAATTTCACCCCCCAGACTGAGAGATGGAATAATTAGCCAATCTTTGGGAGGGAACATCAATAGCCATTCAGTCTTGTTGGGATTGAGTGCAAGCTTGTTCGTTCCCATCCATACCCTAACAGCCTCCAGGCACTGGCACATCACTTCTACCATTTCACTGAGTTGGCACAGGGCGGACAGATACAATTGTGTATCGTCCGCATATTGATGGTATTTAATCCCGTGCCGCCGTATGATCTCACCCAGCGGCTTCATGTAGATGTTAAATAGGAGGGGGGACAGGACCGAGCCCTGCGGCACCCCATAATTGAGGGGCCTAGGGGTCGACCTCTGCCCTCCAACCAACACCGACTGCGACCTGTCCGAGAGGTAGGAGGAGAACCACCGAAGAATGGTGCCTCCCACTCCCACCTCTCATAACCGTCTCAGAAGGATACCATGGTCAATGGTATCGAAGGTTGCTGAGAGGTCAAGGAGCACTAGGATAGAGGACTGACATCTATCCCTGGCTCGCCAGAGATCATCGATCAGCGCGACCAAAGCAGTTTCCGTGCTGTAGCCAGGCCTGAAACCAGACTGAAAGGGATCCAGATAATCTGTTTCATCCAAGGACCGTCGGAGTTGAGAGGCCACCACTTTCTCAACAACCTTCCCTACAAAGGGGAGGTTGGAAACCGGACGATAGTTGCTCAAAATGGCTGGGTCCAGAGACAGTTTCTTCAGGAGGGGTCTCACCACTACATCCTTTAGGAGGAGTGGGAAGGATCCCTCCCGGAGAGAGGTGTTAATTATCATCTGGATCCAGCCACGTGTCACCTCCCTGCTGGTCGAAACCAGCCAGGAAGGGCACAGGTCCAGTATACAAGTGGAGGCGCTCACCGCTCCCATGGCCTTGTCCACTTCCTCAGGCGCGACAAGTTGAAACTCATTCCATAAACTCTGCTCAAGACCTTTCCCCGGTACCTCAGCTGGTACCGTGCAATTGGAGTCCAGGTCTGTCCGAATCCGACCGACTTTATCCGCTAAATACTGGACAAATTCCTCAGCTCTACCTTGTAAAGGTTCATCCTTTCAGGAGGGAGCAAGTTATCCTAAACAAGGCGGCTGGGCGCAATTCAGCGGATGCAATAAGAGCGGCAAAATGGAACATTTTGCCGCCCGTATTGCCACGAGATAGGCTCTGATATAGGCTCTCATCAGTGCTCCGTCTGACTCAGATTTACTGGCCCTCCAGCGGCGCTCTAGGCGTCTCTTTTGGTGCTTCATCTCCCGGAGTTCCTCGGTGAACCAAGGAGCTCTCCTGGATCCGCTACCTCGGAGAGGCCGCAAAGGCGCAATCCGGTTTAGAGCCCCTGTCGCCGCTGCATTCCAGGCAGCGACTAAGGACTCGTCCGGACTGTGGACGAGAGTGTCAGGTATCACTCCAAGCACTGTCTGAAATCCGATAGGGTCCATCAGGCGTCTGGGGCAGAACCACCTAATCGGTTCCTTCTCCCTACAGTGGGGAATTGGTTTCCGAAAGTCAAGCCTCAGTAGGAAGTGATCAGACCATGACAAGGGCAAGGTCTTAATACCCCTCAATTCTAGATCACGCCTCCACTGCTCCGAGAGGAATACAAGATCAAGTGTGTGACCTGCTGAGTGAGTCGAACCCTGGATTACTTGGGTCAAGTCCATGGCTGTCATGGAAGCCATGAACTCCTGCGCCCCATCAGAGCATTCACCGAGCATAGGCAGGTTGAAGTCCCCCAGCACCATAAGCCTGGGGAACTCTACCGCCAGCTCGGCTACTGACTCGAGGAGCAAGGGGAGGAGGGCTGTTGCAATGCTGTTGGGAGGTAGGTACGTTAACAGCAAGCCCACTTGACCCCCAAGGTCCAACTTCAACAACAAAGACTCACACCCTACAAGCTCTGGAGCAGGGATCTTACGAGGAACTAATGACCTTCGGATGATGACAGCCACTCCCCCCCCCCTTCATTGGGGTCGTGGCTGATGAAGCACCTGAAATCCTTCTGGGCACATTTCAGTGAGGGGGACTCCTCCCTCCGGGCCCAGTCAGGTTTCAGTAATACATGCCAGGTCTGCCCCCTCGTCTACTATTAGGTCCCAGATGAGGGAAGCTTTATGAACCACAGACCTGGCATTTAGCAACAACAGCCTGAGACCAGGGCCCTGACAATTCTCGCCATCTGGCCCTGGAGTGGAACTAACAGGGCTGGAAGGGGGGATCGCTGTGACGTAGCGGACCTTCCTTCCCTGGTAATGGCTAGCCCTGAAGTTCCCATCGTACCTGCCCCTCCCCATAGTGACCGTAATGCTCCGCCCCCCGCAATCGTAGACCCCATTTCCCCTCTCATGGCTTCCGCTTCTTCCAGTAGGTGATTTAGATCAGTCATTCTAGGATGGGAGATAGGCATGGGGCCCCCTTCCACTTCTGCAATCGCATTCAGTGGAGGAGGTACCCGGTTATAATCCCAATCCTAACATACGTACACAACCACTCACCCATACAGTCCCCACATAAGTCGATTAAAAACACAAAAACTACAACAATAATGAGATTAAAAAAGTGGGTACAAACATCAAACAGGCACACCATCCACACCACATTCATAAAATTTGCGGAGCACTGCGCTAGTGCGATTTAAAGTAAATGATGGTATGAAGGAGGAGGGAGAGCTGCTCCGCTCCTCTTCCTTCCTCTAAGTCCCAGAAAGACACCCAAGGCCAAAGGTCCAAAATTCGGTATTGTGCAAGGTGGTTGTAGATGGAGAGGGGCAAGGCGTGAACGCCAGATGTTATGTCTAACAGTGTTGTGTCTAATATTAGCTAAATTATTTCTTCATATAGGACCCTCTACCATAAAGCCACAAAACCATTGTTGGAAATATAACTTATGTTTGAAGCGGGTGTTTTGCTACATTAGCTTTCTTTGCATTTAATTAAAAATCAGTGCTGGGCTTTCTGCATTACCTGATTTTTCAATATGGCAAGTGCTTGATGAGACCATTTCAGTGTGTTCCCAATTTCCCAATAATGATTTGCCATGACAGGATGACTGTCACCTCAAGTCTCCATCTCCTAAAACTCTTTGATAACATCCTAATGTATTTCCACATGGATACCTATCAGTAGGACTAAAATGGGACACAGAAGAGAAGACATTTAAGCACATTTATATTATTTGTAATGTCATACAGCACATGTTTTTAAAAACAGTTTAATTAATGATGTGTTTCTACAGAGGAATTTTTGAGTCTGTCATCTGCACCTCCATAACCATCTGATTTGGCCCTGCAACCAAACAAGACAGACACAGGCTTCAACAGATAATTAGAACTGCAGAAATACGATTGCTATCAACCTGCCTTCTATTGAGGACCTGTATACTACACTAGTTAAAAAGAGGGCTGTGAAAATATCTACAGACCCCTCACATCCTGGACAAGAGCCAAGGTGGCGCAGTGGTTAAATGCAGCACTGCAGGCTACTGCTAGATCAGCAGGTCAGCGGTTCAAATCTCACCGGCTCAGGGTTGACTCAGCCTTCCATCCTTCCGAGGTGGGTAAAATGAGGACCCAGATTGTTGGGGGCAATATGCTGACTCTCTGTAAACCGCTTAGAGAGGCCTGAAAGGCCTATGAAGCGGTATATAAGTCTACTGCTATTGCTATATATTGCTATAAAATGTTTCAACTTCTACCCTCAAAACGACGCTATAGTTCTGCACACCAGAACAACTAGACACAAGGGCAGTTTTTTCCTGAATGCCATCACTCTGCTTAATTATTCCCACAACACTGTCAAATAATTTACTAAGACTATATTACTATTATTCTTCTCTTCCTTCCTCTTATCTATCTCTTCTCATTTACGACTATAACCATATTGCTTATATCCTTTCATTTATATTGCTTCTATTAGTTTCCTAGTATGATTTGATAGCTTATTAGTAACATTGACTATTGCTAAGTGTTGTATCTTTTATTCCTGATGAATGTATTTTATTCTCCTTATATACACTGAGAGCATCTATACCAAACACAAATTCCTTGTGTGTCCAATCACACTTGGCCAATAAAGAATTCTATTCTATTCTATTCAATTTTTGAAAAAAAATGGATAGAATATTGGAACCACTTCAAGACCAAGAGCAGTTTGAATAAAAAAGGTAAGCACACATTGCCCTTTAATATACATTTTCAAAATAGATAAATTACATCCCTTTTAACAGATTTCAACAGATTGCAGAGTCTTGATGGACAGTGAAGAAAGAATGCCACCAGAATTAGAGTCACCTTCCAAATCAACCAAACAATAAAAGTTTAGACATATCTGTTTCATGAGTTAACAGTGAACTCACTGAGTTTTATATTTGTTGGTGGATCAGTTTGCTTGCTGGTTTGGGGAACTAGGAATTCACTGGTTGCTGGATACTGTGATCATCTTTTATTAATATTATATTTCAGAACTCAACAGAACATGGTAGGAATGAGAATAATACAAGATTTTCTTTCTCAAGAATGAAGAATGCATTCCCAATTGCATGTTAGTTTTATATCCACTTTAGCCTTGGTTCAAACATTCTGAGAATTAAGGAGGCATGGGAATGTTTTCATCATTTCTCATGATACTGAAGGTACTACTACCCAAACTGTAACTATATTTAGCTAAACGTAGTTATAATTTTGAATAACAGTCATGAAATCTGAACCTAACTGCACACATTTCAGATGGTGCTGTATGCTATAATTATTTTCAGCCAACTTTAATGAGGAAGAAACAATTCTTTACCCATCAAAATAGGGAAGTAAGGATGGAGGGGGAGTATTGTAAATATATGAGCTAATGGTGGAGTCACTGCCTTGTGTAGAAGGCCAACCATCCTCAGCTCCTCATAATTGCAAGTTCTGTGCAGGCATGTTTTGGTATCATTTAATATTATTAATTTCATCAAAGTTATATGCCTGCCCTTCTCACAGAAAGTGACCCTGGGCAGTGATTATAATCCAATAGACATCCGACAGAGTTATTGGTCTGTTTTTTTTTGTTCCATATGTGTCAATAATTACTGGTTAAAGCACCCCACATATTTTTGTGTCACATTATATATGGAAAAGTATATTTACATCTATTGGATTCCCAATATAAAACTATTGGTGGGCCATAAGGTAGATCAGAGCAAATATCCCTATCTTTTCATCGATATAATTTTTATAATACCTAACTAAATCTTAGTAATGACTAGAATTTATGCTATTTCTTCTGTGTTCCATGCTTTTAATCTGTTAAATTTACCATCCTTTTATAGGGTTTTTGTAAAAATGTATATGAAAATCTGGTAACAAAGGGAATTTTAATATTCTAATATGAGAAGAAGGGGACCTCAAAAGTAATTGAAGAGAGAGATTAGAGGGCATGACACTTCACTTCCTTGTAATGTTAAATAGTCAGATTCAATTCTCTATAGTCAGAAATTTTTAGAAAAGGTCCATTTGGTGGCTATAAAAGCACAATTTGGCAAAAAAGGGGGGGAATAGAAGAAAAAGCCATTTCTTTTACTAGGAGGATGCACTATCAAATATACTAATTTGGACACTCCAGTCCAAAGTTCATCCAGCCTTTAATAATTTAACAAGTTGCCCTGATAATCTGCTACGTTGGGCACAGCTATTGTGCCATTTCTAATTAAAATTGACAAACCCTTGAAACTTGCCTTAGACAAATGTGTGCCGGCTTTAAGCAACTCAAATCAATTTAGTTATGTGGTAACATATTGTTAGAAGTTTATACATGTTTTGAGAGCAGATGGGAATTTCCCAAGTTAGGTATAAAATCCAGATCAGAGTTAAACGATTAAAAGGAAAAAAGATGGTCCATCAGAATGCAAATAATAGTCCTAAACTTACATGATTGCTTACCATATTCAAGAGGCTGTTTGTCATGATGATTATTTTATATGAAATCATAGGTATTTAAATATAGATATTCATTTCTATAGACATGAATATAGAAATATCCTGTATTGTAATAAATGCTGGTTTTTATTTTTGTTTGTGCCTTTAAATCAGTGTTGACTTTTAACAACTGCCTAGACTAGTTTTCTTGACAATGTTTTCAAAAGTGGTTTGCCATTTGCTTGGTCCTAAGCCAGAGAGAGTGACAGGCCCAATGGTCACTCAGCTGGCTTTGTGACTAAGGCAGGACTAGAGTTCACAATCTCCTAAGTAGTGCTGCTTTAACCACTACACCAAATAGACTCTTTTTGTAACATAGGCTATCATCCCATTTATTGAACCAGTGGATATATATGTTATCTTTAATACGCTACAACAGTCTATGCACAATCTACTTTCATACTAATGAACAGGAACATACTATATGCTCTGGTAAACTTTATCAATGTAGACCATTGCTGATGGATTGACTGTTTCGTTTGCTAGGAGCAAGCAAGGGACTCTGCACATTTATCTCCTCTCCTGGTCTAAAAACATATATTTTTTTCATTTATTTATACAATCTGCTGCCTGATTTTTTTTAGTCTCAGGATTTTCATCACTTCTTTCCTCCCTTAGTTCAGGCTGTCAGCTGATTTGTTCTTCATCCCTAATGGAGGAGGACATGCTACAGGGTCTTCCTTTGCAGATAGACTTCAGTAACTTAAATTTTCCTATCACCCTGCTGTATCATAAATAAAACATATCTTTATTTTCTTTCACAGAGCAGCAACCTCAAGAATTCTTACAAAAGTTGTATTTCTAATGTCAACATTTGTTTCTCTTCATTCCTTCTGCTATATCTGCTACCCAACAAATGCAGGGTTTTAAAAGAGGAGTAAGAGTTAACAGTATCTGGGTTATTATAATTTGAAAAATTGATCCTTAAGAATCCTTAAGCCTACGTTTGTAATTTATTAACAATAGCACTAGTTCCGTATCACTTTCTTGGACTGCAAAATTGTGCAATTAAACATTTTTATTTTTATATCTAAGGTTGAATGCAACCCTTGACCTCATTTTGAAAACTCTGTAAGTAATAAATTCACATTTTTGGTAAGAACAATCTGTCTTCTACTGACATTAGAAAGGAGAGTGAAGATGGCATGTTTAAAAAGAGAGTGGGGGGAGTCAGAGAGTGAGGAAGGAAGAGAGAGAGAGAGAGAGTGCAAGCATTTAGAAATAAAATAAAATTGTGCAGAATGTTAATTGGTAGTCCAATACTTGTTTCAGAGACGCCCACTGCTAGAATATAATCCTTGACATATTATTTCAAAAACTGTGCAATCCTGTACAGAAAAAAATACTATTTATAGTAAGGGTGTTACATTTTTGCACCTACTCCTCAATTCTCTGTAATGTTGCTACATCATAATATAACACCACTAAAAATACATGTTTAGCTGTATCTAGCTTTGATGGATGCATGACAGAGGGCACCTAAGATCTAGGATCCAAAGTTTCAGTGTTTTGCCTTCGGTATTCTGTTTCGGTCAATAAAATCCGTCACTCACTAAGACAAGAGATCTGAAGTGGAATTCAGTTTGAATCTGCTTTGTATCCTACTTCTTCAAATATCCCATATACAATTTAATGCTCTGCTGAAATCTACCTTGGAATTTTCAAACAACATTCTATTATCTTCCCACCGTCCTTCAAAATTTCACATTACGGTGACCTGGAATTTTACAAGGATGCCACAAAGAAGTGGTGGAGGGTGATTCTGCTTGGGTTGATATCTTCTTTCTATTTTTCTTAAGCTTTTCAATTTGCCAAAATTTTCCAATTTGAAAAAAAAACTCACCCAATGGGAAAAGTTTCCTCTCTAGTCTAGAACTAAATACAGTGTGGAAAATCAAGAAAACAGTGGGAGTGATGCGGGGGCCTAGAGGTAGAGCTGTTGCCTCACAATAGGGAGACTGTGAGTTCGTTCCTAGATAGAGGCAGATATTTCTCATTCTGAGTACGATGAGAATATATCTGCTGAATATAACTCCACATTGGCAAGAGGAAGACCAGCCGGCCAGTAAACACTCAAGTCCATTCAGTTGACCAGACTCCACCCTGCAAGGAATTATGGGATCATTAAAAGACAATGATGAAATCAAGGAAACAATGGACTGTTGGAAAGATGACCATACATCAACACACACCTAATGGAAGAACATCTGCTCACATTCATCAGCTGCTTTGCAGTTAAATATTATACTATATACTAACACCAAAAATATCTTCAACATTTCAAAACCAAATTCATTAAATTATATAAGAATGGATAAAATAAAAATGCAGGGCCACTCTTTTGCACCACAGTCATATTATTGGGAGCATTCACGTGCATATCATGGATTTTCACATGCAGACTGAAAAGGTTGTAGATGTAAAATCCCAATTCTGCATTAATCGTAGTTAATTCATGTGAAGTTAATTTAAAAAAAGACATTCTTTTTCCCATGATAAAGATCTCAGTATTTTTGGGAGGTTCCAGATTGACCAGCTGTGATAAGATTTCTTTCAATCTACCTTCTTCCCCGATGAACGATGGGGGACGGACCCTGTGTTTTAACCATTTACGATGGTAATATATTTTCATTCAAAAGTTCCAAATATTGTAATCTTTGTTCTCAAAGCTATGGGGCCATTCCTCCCTTTTTTTATATCTCATTTTTTAGACTTATTATTCCAAAAATGGTTGAAGAATAGATTTATATAGAAGTATTATGCTTCATTTTTAAAAATCATTTCCTAATTATCTCTTGCATGAAATTCTTTCCTATAACTGTCATACCTTGCAATAATTAATTCAGTGACACAGCTAGAAGATCTCAACAGCTACTAGGAATCAATCACTATTTTATTTTATATTTTTGGTAAAGGACATTTGCCACATTATTTTCTGTTAGCACAAATTTGAAATATTGTTTTGAAATTATTTTCAATCCCTTTTTATTCCCCCCCACTACCCCATTGACTTGACATCTTATTCATCCCAAAATGTAGATCACAAAAAACTGAGCTAACAATTCCAATTGTCACTTGCTCTATCGATTGTTTCCTTGAAAAAAAATATTGATAAAAATCTATTTGAAATGATTTTATGTAAATTGGGTCATTAAGGGGCTTTCCTATTCTATTTCATTTTGCTCATGTTTTTTTCTCTTTTTATTTAAGTATGAATTTGCTACATAGTTTTATTCAAAATTATATTGAAGTTTTTTTCTGGAAAATTATCTGAAATGTATTATTTCCAGGCTATAATCGATCTTAACTCTTAGTAGAATATTCAACAATTTAGTTTTCTGTAATAAGGTAGAATAGGAATATTCATCCCTAGCTTTTATTGAAGAGAATGCCAGATAAGTCTTACTTGTACTTCAAGGCTACTTTGTATGTTTGTGTGACTGGATTCACTAATTTTAGCAAGCAAAGCCTGTTTTTCCATTCGTTCAAATTAAAATAAAATGTGTTGCTGGTAGATCAGGTTAAGCAGGACAACTTGGAAGATTGGGAAGTCGATAATTTACAAGGTGGCCACTGGGGGGAGCAAAAGTGCATGACTGAATAGAAAACTGGACTATTTTGGATGCTACCAACAAATTGAGGAGAAAGTTAATAGGATCTAGTAAATTATGCAATGGAATTTTTTTTAAAAATACTCTTAATATACAATGTTGTTTAAAGCATCAGTTTAATGTGCAGTTGAATACATTTTAACATTTTATTTCTTTTATAACAAATTCTTTGTTATAAAATACATTTTAAAAATTCACTTTGCTACATTGGCAATGATCTTGGCTTAGAACACTTTCAAGGAAGAAAAATGACCCAAGCAAAGGAAAATGGAATGAAAAAAGAGCTGTGATTATTTTGACACATGGAAGAGAAGCAGGAGAGGAAGGAAGGAAGGGAAACGATAAAATAAATCAGAATTCTAGAAGACATGTAGGGAGTTGCCGATGTGAATAGCCCTATTTAACATGATTATTCAAATACTTTAAAAAGTTTTTGTCTAGTGTGAAAATTACTCTCCTGGTTTTAAGGGATGTTTCCAAAGTATGAGCTTGTTACCAATTTTTTTTTGGGGGGGGGAAAGTGTCCCAAAAATGAGAAGACATGGTACATAAAGGTAAAGGTTCCCCTCACACACATATGCTAGTCGTTACCAACTCTAGGGGGCAGTGCTCATCTCGTTTCAAAGCCAAAGAGCCAGCACTGTCTGAAGACGTCTCCGTGGTCATATGGCCGGCATGACTAAATGTGGAAGGTGTAAGGAACACTGTTACCTCCGCACCAAAGATGGTTCCTATTTTTTCTATTAGCATTTTTTATGTGCTTTCAAAATGCTAGGTTGGCAGAAGCTGGGAGCTCACTCTGTTATGCAGCACTAGGGATTCAAACTGCCGAACTGCTGACCTTTCTGATTGACTATGGTACATAGTCTAGGTTTAATTAAATGAGATGAATTAATTTCATAAAATTATATTTATAATATAACCATTGTTCCCAGTTTAGCATCTGCTTCAATCACAGAGACAAAATATGTGAGATTTCTGTTTTTGTAATCGTCACATGAAGAGAGCATCCAGTTTTGATTTTACCCAGAACTGAATAATTGGTTATTCTGATATTTTTATTAACCTTCTCCACATTTTTAATTTAAAGGTGTCTTATCTTTTTCCTTATCTTTAAGTTTTCACGTGAATTGGAAAAAGCACCACACTTACTATTTTAATCTTTATTATCATTGAAATATCCTTCATTACTTTCTTTATATTTTCCTTACTTGTCCAATACATTATCCACATTGATCTGTTCTCAAGCCCCAAAAAACAAAAACTGTCATTCATCTTCATTTTTCTGCTATCAACTGTGAAGTCACTAAATATGCTGCTTCACATTATCATTGCCTTTAATGTAGAACAGTATTCACTTTCCATTTTTACTTTCATAATAAGTTCTTCTATGGCTTCTTCACCTTCAGCTAACACAATGGTGTCGCTGCATATCTCAAATTATTTGTATTTCAATTTCCAATTTTGATTGCAGCTGTCATATTTTCCAATCTTTCCATTCTTATTATATATTCACTCTACAACTTAAATAGCTATGGGAATAATATCTATCTCTGTCCTACTCCCTTTCCTATCTGGAACCAAATTCACTTTGTACGGTATCTTTTTGTTCACCGTAAAAAAAATTCTCAGAGGAGAAAGCATTTGTTCTGACACATCCATTATATTTAATACATTCCACACTCTGGTAGTTTAAGTTTATTACAGTTGTAGAACAGTACAAATACATTATTGTGTGAATGTAATCTATTCTATTAAATTATAAGTAAAGTAAAATTTAAGACAAAGTTAAATGCATTTATAAAACAACTTAACTAACATCTATAGGTGAGGTCCAGAATGCTGCCTATATGAAATTATATCTCTGTCTCTCTGTCTCTGTCTCTCTATGTGTGTGTGTGTGTCTGTCTGTCTGTCTGTCTGTCTGTCTGTCTGTCTATCTATCTATCTATCTATCTATCTATCTATCTATCTATCTATCTATCTATCTATCTATCTATCTATCATCTATTATCTCTTTTTACTATTCTGTAATCCTTTTAATGGGAAGGGTGAATGAATGGAGTTGAGTGTTTACTGGCAGGATGCCTTTCTTGACACCTACACAGAGTTCACAGCAGATATTTTCTCTTTGCGCCCTGATAGAAAAACATCTGTTGCTGCCTAGTATTGAACTCTTACCCTCCTTAATGTGAGGCGAGCATCTTCATCTTTAGGCCATCATTGCATCACTCATCTGAAATTATAATATAAACACTATAATTATATTAAATATGATAACATGTAAAATCACAACACAGTGATAGTATCCAAACTTTAAATGAACTACATTTAAATGGAATGTATTATGGAAAATTGGTCCATCATGATCTGATGGATTTTCCTTTGCTGCTACACAAAACCTAGCTGCATATACTATAACAAAAGATAGTTTATCTATATAAACAGCATCTGAGTATAGGCTGAATCTGGGCAACCAGGATATCTATGTAAGACAAATCTGGTTTGGATGTCTCCATAAAATGGGGAAAAGGTACTTTTTTATCCATCCAATACTGCAGAGGGAAGAAGACGGCACTGGGCAAAAGCGAAAGTGTTCCGATTTGGTATGTTTCTAGCTGTGCAAGATAGCTGGCAGCAATGACAATATATCTGTTGTGTACTGGTAACAGGAAGGCTTCCCTAGATCGATTTGTCACTCCATATTCCTTATCATTTGCTCCAGGGTTCCTTTTGCCTGATCATATTCCATGTCATGAACTGAGGAGAGAGAGTAGCCTAGATTTAAAAGATTAGATTCAACAGCCTTTATCTATGTGAGTTGAAAATTGCCTTGAAGAATTAATAGTGCTGGGCCTGAAGGATAGAAGTTAAGGTTTATAGAAGCTAAATATGCTCTTGACTTGCAAAATTCTGTTAATCCTTGTGATAAAGTCGAATTAGCTCATCCAGATTTGTTTCTTGTGAAATCTACCTGGAAAAGCTAACATCATTTTTTAAGTCTATATGTCCAAATCCCCTGCTGTCTCCTTTACCACCCAGAGATTGGGGTGAGGGGTCTCTTCTGCACCTCATTCTCTGTTCATTATGCAGCTGTGGGCTCTTTTATCTGATCATTCCCTGGTCAGCATTTCTTTCCAGCTGTTGTGAGCTGGCAGCAGATTCGGACATTGAGGAGGTTGGAGAGGAACATGGGCCAGTCCTGGAGTTTGGGAAAGGCTCAGATGAGGGCTCTACATCAGAGGCAGAGAAGGGATCACGGCCATTTGGTAGTTATTTGCTGCCTCCAGAACCTCTGGAGTCTGACATCAGCAAGGCAGAAGAACAACAGGAGCCTATTTCTATTGTGCACATGCGCAGAGCTGCCAGAAGGCAAGAACAATTAAGAAAACAGGGTCGACTTGGGAGTAAGGCTTGGAGATGATTGGTCCCTCCCAGACGATGTAAAAGAGGAGCAAACTGGATGTGAGCTTTTGCAGGAAGCAATTAGTTCATCTGGTCGGTTCAAGCTTTGAAAAGTTCTGTTTGATTCTGTGCTAAATTCCCAGGGAGAGAAGGTGGGTGTTTATCAACATTCCCCTGAAAAACTGTGGCAGCTCGAGCAGACATCTGTCGGAACCTTCACAAACTGTTTGTGAAGACTTGTGAACTGTTAATGACCATAATTTGCAGCCATATAAATAAAAGAGGGTTTTTGGGATTGAGATTGTGATTTATGCTTTATCCAGAAGTCTAGGTCAGAACACTTTTCTCCATCTCTCAATGTCTTATCTTTATGAAAACTGCTTCACTTAACAATCAAGTTCTTGGTCCTAATTGTGGTCACTAAAAAAGGAATACATGCAGATAAAAGTGTTTCTATGGCTGTGGCCAATAAGGGAACAATAAATTTCTTTCTTAAACTTTCTTGCTTTCTCCATTTTTCATCTTTTGTCTTTTATAAAACTTGCTTATTAATTGGTATTTTTGTTTCCCTGTATGGCTCTATTCTTCTTTGTAAGATCAGAAGCGAAATTTTGCTTGGGTCACAAATTAGCACGACAGTTCAGTTTCTTCAGCTGATAAACTTTACATTCTCTTGCCTCTCCTCTTTAGGTATTTATATTTTTTATTCTCCAATTGTTTTTTCTATGTTTATTAAATGGTTAAGGTTAAAGGTAAAGGTTTCCCTCACACATATGTGCTAATCGTTTCTGACTCTAAGGGTGGTGCTCATTTCCATTTCAAAGCCAAAGAGCCAACGCTGTCCAAAGACATCTCCGTGGCCATGTGGCCTGCATGACTAAATGTCAAAGGTGCACGGAGAGCTGTTATCAAAGTGGTCCCTATTTTCCTACTTGCATTTTTTACATGCTTTCAAACTGCTAGGTTGGCAGAAACTAGGATAAGTAACGGGAGGTCACTCCGTTACGCGACACTAGGGATTTGAACCACCAAATTGCTGACCTTTCTGATTGATAAGCTCAGCATCTTAGCCACTGAGCCGCTATGTTTACCTTTACCTTTTTAAAATAGTTCGGTTCAATGTCAGATAGTTTATTATTGTTTGCACCCTAAGTGGAATCAGCCTTTAATATATGTTTTTTCTTCAACTGTTCGTTATTTTATATTCCACTTCTAAAACCTTTCAATGTTGTGCTTACTGTATATCTTCATTTAGCTTCCTTCTGTTTAGCTCTCCTTTAGCTTGACTGTCAATCAATCCATCCTATCTTTACTGTATCTGCATGAGATGAAGGGCACATCAATGTAATAATAAATAAGTAAAATAAGTATTTTTCAGTGATTTCTTTACTTTTCTTTAAAATATCATTTTTGTGTTGTTTTACTCCATTTGCTGACATTCTGTACTGTTCCTCTCTATTTGATGACATTGATTTTTATATATTTCCTTGTTGTTTTTTACCTGATGTTGAAAGCCTGCATTCAGTCATTATTTATCTGTCTTGAGGGTCTCAGCCACCTCTTTTCCCAAGCTATGATGATACTTTGATTTGACAGCCAATTAAAACGTTTGCTTGAAATTTTGGGAATTCATGTTTATACTTTAGTTTGCATCATAGCTCTTGTTTCTTTCCATAGCAATTCCATTTCACCTTCCCAAAAATTAACTATACTGAATCAGTTTGTAACATTGATGCTATATTTTGACAATAAAGGGCCTTTCAAGTAAAATCTTACTGCTACATTACCCACTTTCATTTACTAAATTTAACCAGTATGGTTGATATCAGTAATTGATGGTCTAATCCAGGGGTCTCCAATCTTGGCAATTTTAATCTTGGAGGACTTCAATTCCCAGAATTCTCCAGCCAGCAAAGCAAAGGAATTCTGACAGTTGAAGTCATCCAGGCTTAAAGTTGCCAAGGTTGGAGGCTTCTGTTCTCATCCACAATCTGTACCACAAAAGGTCTTGCTCTCTGGATTGCTCTTTTACATATTCTATGTTCTATTTTATAGTCAAATGGATTCTGGGTTGTGAAATACAGCTGTAGAATCTTCAATTATATTGCTTGGAACATATGCTTGAATCATGAACAAAACTGTATTTGCAAAGCTCTATTAATTTAACTCTTCCATTATCAAGTTTTTATCCACTTTTCTGTCCTCCTCCATCTTTGGCATTCTGGCACAATGCCTTTTCTAAATGTTGCAGTCATCCCCTCTCACAGTTCATCGTATCATTTAATCGATGTCTTTCAGAGCTGTATCTGTGCTAGGGGCATATGCTTATATAATATTGATCCTTACCAGACATCCACTAATTATAATAGATGCAGTTGTATAGCTTATTGAGATATAGATGACCACATCCTCAATATATCTTTGCTGAATCTCATTAACATTCTACTTTGTCCTATGGTCGTATACTCTAAATATTGTATCATATAATTGTATGATTTAGTGGCCTATTTGAGTAAATTCACTTATTCCCCAAATATCTAATCTGGTTTGCTACATTTCCACTTTGAAAATTTCACACTGTCCCCAGTTCATGTTTTTTATATGCCATGTTCCAATTGTATTTGTCTTTATAAAACAAGGAACTATTCTTCACTAATAGCACCACCACTGATAAAAAAAATATTCCTGTGTTTCTCCAGCCACGGCTTCATACAATGTCAGGCCTGCTAGCTATAACAGACAAAAATCAACTCTGCAGAAAGGCTATTTCATTTTTATTGAGAATAGTTTTAGTTTTAAGTGGTTATAACAAAAGAATCTTGCAAGTATTATTGTACTTCTTCCCCTTCCTATGCTCAAGTGATTTAGGAAGGTATCTTTTGACTCATGTATGCATACTTTCCACTTTGTTTTGGACTTAAGCCATTTTTGTCTGGTCGTTTTGATAATTGATCTGGCCTATCTCTCTCAAGATCATCCCCCTCCTCCGACCCCCCACAAAAAGACCCTGAAGGGGCAGACTCTCTGAAGCAACACAAACATTCATTGCACGTATCTGGCCTAGGGGGCGCTAGTTTGAGGACCCCTGAGTTATTGTAATATAAAAAAAATGCAAATAGTTTTCTGCAGACCACCAAAATTTTCTTGTGGACTACCAGTGGTCCATGGACTACCAGTTGGTGACCACTGTTCTAGAGCGTGTAGCTAGAAAAATACATTTTGAGATACTCATCACCTAAGCCAAATCGTCTAAATATGTCCTTACAGTTTTCTCAGCAATTGCATACTGACTTCTGGATCTGGTTTTGCCCTTCCTTCTCTTAGATGGATTGGCTTGCCTCACATTTTCAGAATTTCATTTGACACAGAAGTTGAAGAAGCCCAGGGACACTAGAAAGCTGAGACAGAAGGTATCTAGCTTCTCTAATCTCCATAGTTGTCCTGTCATGATGCCCAATCCAAGCTGCCTGCATTTGATATGCTTCTGTTAATGTGGCACCTGGTACAGTAACATTAATTAACCTCCTTTTTTTCTAGTGTAAATTTTACTAAGTTCCTTTCAGGGTGAGTCAGGTGGGAAAATAAGATTAAGCATTCTCTAGCCAAATAATCAAACCAATCTTGGTGGGGAGAGTGTTGGGTATGAAGAACTAAAGAGAGCAGTCATGACAGATTGTCCATTTCATACACAGTTAGAAAAAACCACTTCACCCTGCCTAACAGAAGGGATAGCCTTGTGAAAGTATGAACGTGCTGAACATTTTTGCATTTAGAATATACTTATTTGCTTTGTCATTAGCACTCAGCCAGTCAGAAAATAGCAATACAATGTTCTGTTTAGTTTCTCAACCATATATGGAGGACTAGATAAGAACTACAAAAAGATTGACCTGGAACCTTTGTCAGTTATTACACTAGTTTAACATTTTTACACCATTCATATAAGGTGTTATTCTCTCAGTCTCTCTTCTGGCAGGAATTACAAGGTTGTCTTCCTCTTACTCCTGAAAATTCTGTGTCTTCCTTATATGTCAATAATTTTCTAAAGTCTGTTGCACATTTTATTCCTTCATGCACTGCATTGCACTGCACATTTTATTTCCTCATGACAGCTGTCAAAGTATCACAGTGCTGTACAGTTTTTGTATCCTGGGCCCATATTTTAATGGGCAGCAACATATAAGGCATGAAAGTAATGTCAGATCATATCATTGACAGCTCAGATAAAAACTGAGGAAATAATAAAATAAAGTAATAAAATAAAAATAAGTAACCTGGCATACTATCTATTAAAAGTCTATCTATTAAGTTAAGTTTTTTAACTTAAACTCATTTTAATGGAAACCTTTCTGCAGGTGTACATTTTAAATTGTATTAGTATAGTGATAAAATCATAATTAAAATCATAAGAGAACAAGAGTGATTGCACTGCATCAAGGAAACCAAGCTTCAAAAGCCTACTTAACCAAGGAGATCACAGGGTGACTTAAGTCAAACACTTCTTTTCAATGACACCTATTTCACATTGCAAATTTCAATATGTATGTGTGTATGTTAAAATGAGAGATTCCCACTGTTGAATGCCTTGAGTAACTTGGAGGAAAAGTGGGTTTAACGAATAAACAAATAATGAGATCAGGCATTGGCTGTCTATCAATCTATCTATCAATCTACCTATCATTTATCTCATCTATCACCCATCTCTCTCATCCATCTCTCTCTCATCTATCATCCATCTCATCTACCTCCTCCATCCATCATCTATCTGTTTGTTTGTATGTATGTATGTATGTCTGTCTGTCTGTCCATCCATACGTACATACGTACGTACGTACACACACACACACACACACACACACACACACACACACACACTTTCTTTAAGATATAGATAATGTTCCTTGATATACATTTAAAATTTAGGACAAATGGTAGCTATTAAAGCTTATTTTTACATAGCAAACAAATAAACAAAGAAATAATCAAACAAGTAATACACGCATTATTTAAGCTTCTATAGAAAATATTGGGAGTTAGACAAGAAGTTTCTTTAAAGATTAAAATCTTTGTATACAGTACCTACATGGAATCAAATGTGTACAATATTTGGATTTGCTGAGAGTTTTGAAGATATATATATATATATATATATATATATATATATATATATATATATATATATATATATATATATATATATATATATATATATATATATATATATATATATATATATATATATATATATATATATATATATATATATATATATATATATATATATAATATAAAGGCTTGACAACCCAGATGAAAAATATATTCTTGGATGAAGAATGTGAAAACCAGCTCTTTCTATCAACTGAAACTTTGGTTTGGGAAAATGTAAAGATATTTATCTCCCTGCATTGAGCACAGCTGTTGCCCACATAAAAAATGATTGGCAAACATTGAAACCACAGTGAAAATATCAACTTTCTGTGCTGCAAAGAAAAGTCTGAGATAATAGCATTGAAAGTTAAAGTCAAAGAACCTTATAAAATTAACCTTCAGTTCAATAAAACAAACAAAAACAATAGACTAATTTCTACTGTATTCCACAGAGCCTCTCATCTTATAATCTTTTGATACATCTACACTATCTAACTAAAGTGTATTTTGCTATCTGTGCTGTGCCAATTTGAAAAATCTAATTGCATTGCTTTACAAGACTGTGATTCAGTTTCAGAAAAGTAGTAAACAATTGATTACTAGATCCGAGGCGTCACATTTCATTTTTTTCTACCTGAAATATTGAAAACATATTCGATGAAAGGCTAATCATATACCCATCAAGTTCTTCCCTTTTGCGATAATAAATTATACAAAATATGTACAGTTGAAAAAAGTATGCAAAAGAAATTAAAGACATAAAGTAAGCAAAAAGAAAATATTCCCTAATTTAATTTATACAAATAAATCCAGTATACTTTCCATATTCTAGCAGTTATTTCACCCAATATACTAATTTATATATTTCCTTTTAATCCTCTTGTTCTCTTTTCCAGTATCTCAACTCCATCCAACTTTATTTTTCCCAGACCTTTACATTCCATTTCACTTGTTGCTTATATATTTACTTTGTAAGTTATTCTTGATAACCAACCACCTCAATGTATAACTTCCATAATCCTCATTCACTTTTTTTTCCATTACATTCAACCAGCATCCATTTTTTAAAATCTTCCGTCTGTTATTTTACCACATATTCTTCTTACATAAATCATTTATATTACATTCAACGTATTTTTATATTTTTCCTGACATACCAAGCTATCACTTTCTTATAACAAGATAGACATAAGAAGTTCATATGCATGACCATGCCAGGGTTCCAAATAGCATCCAAAAGTAAATCAGAGTACAAGGCAAAATATTGCTCAAAGTTCCAATTTATTAAGAGAGCCATGTTGGCACATCTGGGAAAACCCAAATCTGAAAGCTTCCCGGTTTGCCCCACCCAGTTGAAAGTTCAAGATCTTGCCCCCACACCTACAAGTCCATCACATGGTCCAGTCTTCCACTGCCATGCTGGCAATTCCAGCCCTCCAGTTCCAGTCAGGTCCAAAGGTGCAAAGATAAAGGATGACCTTGGTTTTCTAGAAATAATTTTGTTATGGCTACATAGCATCTAACACTGTACAATCCCCCGTCCCATTTTCCCACAACAGAAAATGCATAGTAGAATAATAGAAACTGTGGCAGGCCAAAGATCCAACAGAAAAAAATGGCTGCAGGTCTGACAAACCATTTTTTTTATTTTGGAAAAAAAAATCACAGCAAGCCACATACTGACTACCTTTCTGCCAGCATTTTAAAGTCTTAAATCAATCCATCCATTTCCTATCTAGTAAATGTTCTATCATTTGCTTGGAACAATTTTTGATCTGTAAAATTCACATTCAATCATAACATCAAAAACAATAAAAGGTTTTTTTTTTTAAAAAAAAAACACGAATAAGCCTGTTTAGTGGCATTTTGTGTAATTTTCTTTTCATATGGGCACTTTAAAAAGCAACTAAAACAGCACCTGCCTCTCAGAGCCTCATTTGGAACTCCATTTTAAAGAGAATTTTATAGCAAAAAGTGAGTTTAGTAGAACAATGTGGAGCCTGGGTTATATTCTCAGTTCAGTATCAATTCAGCAAGAAAGAGTTAATGAAACAAGAAAGTAATATTTAAACAGACTTATCCTGTGAATGTAACTTCTAATTCATTAGTCACTACCCAATATTACCTACATCTTTATATTACTGTCTTACAATAATCAAATTTAAAAATCTTAGGTCTTCTGAGCCCACCAAGATAACTTTATTTGGCAAGTGCTGAGAATCATAAAATCATCATGCTGTTCAAAGGCCAACATAAATACATGTATATTAATATTGCTACTCTGTTCTTTACCTCCTGATAGCTTAATAAGCTTGCCAAAATAGTAATACCTTTTCCCCATCAAAGCCAAAGTACCTAATTGCCATGCTCCTTCAAATCACTTTGGCACTTGTGCAAAAAATATATATCCTATAAGCATCTTTTAACACACACCCCCCGGGGTTAGGAAAAATGAAATAATCATCAAATATGCCATAACATTATTGTTGTTGTTAGTTGTGAAGTCATGTCCGACCCATCGCGACCCCATGGACAACACTTCTCCACGCCTTCCTGTCCTCTACCATCCTCTAGAGTCCATTTAAGCTCCTGCCTACTGCTTCAGTGACTCCATCCACCTCATTCTCTGTCATCCTCTTCTTCTTTTGTCCTAAATCATTCCCAGCATTAGGCTCTTCTCCATGAAGTCCTTCCTTCTCCAGGAAGTCCTTCCTTCATCTTCAGGATCTGGCCTTCTAAAGAACAGTCAGTTCTTTAGAACTTTAGAACAGTTGATCTCCTCTTGGACTGTCAAGTTTGATCATCTTGCAGTCCAAGGGACTCACGTGAGTCTTCTCCAGCACCATAGTTCAAAAACCCCAATTTTTGGTGCTCAGCCTTTCTTATGGTCCAACTTTCACAGCCATACATTGCAACTGGGAAAATCATAGCCTTGACTATATGCACTTTTGCTGGAATGGTGATATCTCTGTTTTTAAGTACGCTGTCAATATTTGCCATAGCTTTCCTTCCCAGGAACAAGCATAATTTCTTGGCTGCAGTCCCCATCTGTGGTGATCTTGGAACCCAGGAAAATAAACTCTATCACTACCTCCATTTCTTCCCCCATCTATTTGCCAGGAATTGAGAGGGCCATAGGGCATAGCATTTGGCAGTAGGACATAGCATTTAGCAACAATGCAGATCAAGTAGTGGCACTAAAATGCCATAACATGGAGCACCTCAAATCATCTGCCTGACAGGTCAGCTTCTATTTGTGTAGTTGGAGGCCTTGTTGCTTGCCCTATTTCCATGAAGGGGGGCGGGGAAGGAGATACAAGTAGAATTTAGTTCCACTACTTGATCTGCATTGTTGCTAAATGCTATGCCCTACTGCCATTGCAGAAGAGCAGTGCGCCATTGTTGTGTTAATTCATTTGTTATGTCTGGTCTCATTTCACAGATTTGCTAGAATGATTCTTAGCACTGGAAGGAATGGTAAGGGTTAGAGAAATTTGATCGGCTTACTATCAACTGCAAGAACTTGATTGCATACCAGTCCAATTGCTGAGGCATAGATTTTTGAAGTGTGATGGGCAAGGAAGGCTGCGAAAGCATAGAGTGCAACTCTATTTCTTAAGTGATAAACCGGAACACATTTGAAAAGAAGTAACAATATACTTACCAAAGTCTGCTTGCTTGACTCCTGCTAGGCTTCCTTTATTTAATCATCAGTTAGAGTGTTGCTTCCAAACACTCAGCAAGCTGATAAAACAGTGTGAATGGTAGTTTGTCACTTTTATCTTCATATATATAGATATATGCAACTCCTTTAGAGAACTACAAGCATTGATTATATCAATGATATAAAAGGGAAGGAAGCGAACGACCACTTCTCTTAAAGACACAGGCCTTGTTTCTGTGGAAAGGAGACTCATTATGCCTCTGTCTACTTTTTCCCTTCCTTTTAATTAAACATATTCACATGAAATAATTTGGTGTAACTTAATAAATGTTTAAGCGCCATTCTCTCCCATGTAGCTGTCTTGTAGTTTATGTCATTATGGCCTACTTCTCAAGAAGGAGAATGTCTTAATTTTGAGTGTATCAAATCTAATCCTACGGTTTATTGTGGTCAGCCCCAGTGGGTCCTGTTCTATGTCTTTCCTTCCTTTTTGGAGGAGAGAAGCAACCCAGCCTTGCTGCTGGTGGCCTGAATCACCTCAATTTGTTCTAGCTATCAAGAGGCATCTGCTCTGTGTGAGAGGAGCATGGACCACTACACAGAGCATTAAAACTGACCTCCGGCTGAACACAAGAGACCCAGCCTTTTCTGCTGGGCCACTGGAGCATGTGCAAACAGCTTTTGCTGAAAGACAAAATGCTCCAGTGATTTAAAGCAAGTTTTGGACTCTTTCTTTTTCTCAGTCTTTTTTTCTTCTTCCCCTTTTAGAGGTGAAAACAGGACAGAAGACAGGCTGGGGACAATCTTAGCAACATCTGTTGTCTTTCACTTGAGCTTTGGCTTAGGACAATATCTTTTCAAAAAGCACTGACATGCATGAGAAAAGTGAGGCGGCGGCGGGGGGGTTTGTGGAGAGGAAGGTTGAGACATGTTTCCCAACGGACACAGTTGGTCCTTTTCAAGGCCTGTCTGTGGCAATTCTTTTGAGGGAAGAAAAACACATTATTCCCTTCCCCCACTTCTCTGTCCTCTTTTGAATAAAATTCTCCCCAAAGCTACTCTTCCTCCATGGGTCTATAGGAGCGCAGAACTGTTAAATTTCTCTTTCCTTGCTTTTTGTCTTTCAAATAAATAAATAAAATGCTTGACAGCCCTAATCTTAAACACACTTAATAAGAAGTGTGAAGAAATTTATGCTTAACATTGGTTCACAACTGTTACTTTTTAATTTTCTCATTAATTTAAGTTGGCTAATCATAGCTCAGTGGCAACGGTAGTATTTTAACACTTGTACTGAGAGTTTTACGTTATTGTTCCCCTCCCCTTAGATAATTATTTAGACAGGTTTCTCTTCAATTCCTCTGTGACTTGCCTAAATCCTTTCCATTGCACCCTTTACAAAAAATAAAATTAAATAAGTGTTAATTTTACTCGATGGTTAAGAGAGAAATGATTCCCTGTTTCTCCCTCCTACTCTGCCAAATACACATTGTTTTTCATCATCATATTGACTCAGGCCACCCTTGACATGTCTTCATAAAAAAAGACAGATGAAGCAGCTGAGTAACTAGCAGTATATTATCCTCCTTTAGGCATCTGTTGCTCACTTATTCAATTATTGGCCCTAGGCCCCAAGAGTAAATTCTATATTATAATCAGCTATTTTTGCATCCATTCCACCACTGTAGAAATAAATTAATGAAATGTCCTCAAATGAGAGCCGGTATTGGGACAGTATGCTTATATATATAGATAACAAATAGGGGCATTGCTTTAAATAAACAGAAAAGGTGTCATTACCTTCTGCAAGAATTTACTGAGGTTTTAGGTGGAAGGAAAATGAAATAAATAAATTTGGCAAGAATAATTGTTAGCAATCAAGATTAAAGTAAGATAAATGTGAAACAAAGAATAAAAAAAGACTATAAAATAGACCAGATAAACAAGCAGGTTTGAAACATAAAAAATGTATTTTTTGAATATTTCATTAAATGGTTATATGTTGTTATATATATATATATATACCTGAAAATAAGTATTCAACTTTAATTAGAATGCAACTATTTGGGACAGTGGACAGAACAGTAGGAATCATAAAAGGAAATGGTTAATGATAAATTACTGTATTTTTCGGAGTATAAGACGCACATTTTTCCCTCAAAAAAGAGGCTGAAAATCTTATACACTGCGTCTTATACACTGAATGCAGCATTTTTTGCCTCCCAAAACTCCACCCCCTTCACCAAAATGTCCATGCATAGCTTTTAGAAGGCTTTCAGAGAGCTCCTGGGGGTTGGAGAGGGCAGAAATGAGCGAAAAATGGCCTGGTTTTTGCCCCTCCCAGCCCCCAGCAGCGCTCTGTAAGCTTCCTAAAGGCTATCCATGCCCGTTTTTTGACAAAAAAAGAGCCCGTTTCCACAAAAACTGGGCCATTTTTGGGAGGTTTGCAGAGTGCAAAAACTTTTTTTTAAAAAGTTCTCCTCTTCAAAACCTTGCTGCGTCTTATACTCCGAAAAATACAGTATACTTTTACTACTAGAAATGTGTCTAATACTTGGAAAGAGAATATATTTTAATTGAATTCTGACCACTGGATTTTTCTGAAGAGACACATTAGAAACAATATATTTTAAAAGTTATCAGCAAAATGGAAACAAGCTTACTATGATTTTTCTCAATGTACAGAATGCTTTTGACAACTTAGAATGGTGTTTCATATGTACAATTATGAAAGATGAATAATTATTTTATTTTTTCACATGTAGATTAGAAGACTGCAGAAGAAGCCAAGACTCTAAATATGCTGGAGGATTAAACTGAAAGAACAACAGCATTATTTTCAAAATATTATTCAGAATAATGAAAACTTGTAATAACGTACACCTGAGGCCTGAAATGTTTCCATTTTCAATGGATAAAGATAAGGATACTTGAATAAAGATCCAGGTGGTTTAATATTTTATGAAAGACCAAAATATATAGCATCTATTTTTAAATGCTTTGATATAGGAGCAATACACAAAGTCTTATTCACTTAAAAAAGAGTAAAAAGGAGTAAAGTTGCTTCAGATTTGCTTCAATGAAATGATTAATCTCTGAATCTTGAAAAAAATTGCTTTGCAAAAGCAAGGAAGCCACCTGATTTGCTGTCATATTTTCAAGGTAAGCAGGATCAAGAAACAGGAAAAGCAAGATTTCCAAGAATAGTCTTTATTGTAGAAGAGTAGTATGGTCTTGAACATCCCTCCCTCCTCCAACCTAGAATCTTAAATATCTTTTCCCAAGTTCATCTTACAAAATCAAGATGGAGTTATTTGAAGTTTCTTTTTCAACCTTTCCTCTTTCTTTGGACTGAGTAATTGTTTCTCAACATTTCCTTTTAATGTCTGTCTCATTTATTCCCTATTGCGAAGGTGAGAGCTACATCCCTTCACATTTGTCTCATGTTCAGCAATTTGTCTAATGTTTAATATTTTGGTGGGCAATGCTTCCAAGAAGGGTATTCTCTGTCTGCTCCTCCATGAAATGCTTGCAAGCTGAATGGCTTCAAAGTTGTCCAGTTGCCACAAAACCTAGAAGACCTTCAGTGCACACTCCACCTCACAGCAGAGACCAGATAGATCTTCTTTAGTGCCACTCAACCTCAGAGTTTTCCTCATCAATATTTTAAAGGTCTTCTGGTCGTTGTGTGTGTTTGTGTGTGTGTGTGTGTGTGTGTGTGTGTGTGTGTGTAGTTTTTAGTTAGTTTGTGAAATTTTGCTGCAGTCCCTGATCAAATGGTTGTTTCATCTTTTTTTCTACAAAGGCAACATTTACTTACATTTTTTTTTGCTTTTATGCAGTTAGTCTGCAAAGCATATTCTTGAGTCACTAAAATACAATAAAGCCTTCAGCTTCTTTTGCTCTTGATTTTAACTAGTTCCATGTTTTATTGGGTTTTCCTTCTATATTCTTCAAGCATTGATGTTGCATTGGCTTGTTCTTTCAATTAGCAAATCAATTTTCAATTGTTTCTTTTCTATGCTCAGCCTTCACCTTTGTTGTTTTCAAGTTTTCTTGATGGACTTCCATCAACAAGGGTTTTTCACTTTTCTTAATATAGTTATTCAAACCATGTTTTTATTCCTTTATAGCTTGTTTCACCTGAAGGAGTCCTGGGTAGAGGGACTTTCAGCTCTTGACAAATAACAGCCAATCAATATTGCCTTTTGGTTGTTCAGCATGGTATATTGTCATTAGTTTTTCTTGTTTTCTGATCCAAGTTATCAAGTTCTATTTGGTTTCAATTCTTTCTGCTGTGCATTGTATAAGAGAGACTGCCCAGCTATTGATTGGTTTGATGATGTTTGTATGATTTATCTTTGACTCCATAATTTATTTTTCCATTTGTTTACATAAGAAATATAGTTAATATTGTTGCTTCATGTTTACCTTTAATCTCTATAATCATTCAACATGGTATATTGAGTAGAAATGGTATGTACTGTTTTTGTAATGTTTTTAAAAGTTAATATTTGTGTTTGCTTTGAATCTTTTTATTGCATTTTCATACGGTTTCAGAAGTATATCTATCTATATATGTGTGTGTATACTCTCTGTCTCTGTGTATGTGTGAGTGTGAGTGTGTGTGTATGTGCAACTTTGGAACAAATAAAATAAATGTATCATGAACTTTAATTAACTAAAAGAGTGTTAGGCAGATGACATAATAACAGAATATGTTTCTTCATTTTTGCCTGTTGTTGCTGTTGATAATTTTCCAAAGCAAAGTGAGGACATTCTAAATACAGGTATTGGGAAAGCAACTAAACTTGGCACATACATTTATTTCGGGGGCAATGATTGATTTCAGAAAACAAAATTACATATATTTAGAATAACAGAACTGCTGCAATGCTGTATATAAAGACATTTTAGAGACAACTCAGAAATCTTTGATGAGAGACAGGGAAAATTGTCAAACTCTTTGTGAGGGCCAAGAATCCAGAGCATGTTGCACCAAGATTGTGCTAGGCATAATTGTTGCTTACTCATTTTTTGGCTCGCTTTTAAAGTGCTAATTTTGAACTAGTGGAAGGACAGCCTGGGACACTAGTACTATATCCAAAAGCCCTCCTGCAGCCTTAAAACACACACACACACACACACACACACACACAAACACACACACACACACACACACACACACTGTTCTGTGGGATTTGCCTCCTTTCCGGGACATTCAATAAAGAAAAAAAATCCACCTATATCTGAGGACGTCTCATCACTTTTATATCATTAGGAAACAGTGTGCAGACATCTGAACATTGTAACACTGAGGTAATCCTAAGCAATCCTAAATTAGTGATCTCAATGGGGATGAATTCTCTAGTACCCTACATATTGGCTTTGCTCCAAAATAAGAATTTTGTCCTCACACTGAGCTTGAACAACCTCTTTAATGGCATGCAATAGTCTAAAAGTACAGTACATACTGAAACAATCCAACTTTCCCTTGTCCCCTGGCATATACTGTATAACTCCTGTAATGCTTTTGGCATAGAGCCTTATATAGCGGTTCGCCTTGCTCTCCCTCCCTTTTGGACTCCAATCTGTTTCTCTCCATTTCTGTTGATGTTCCTCCAAATTATGAGTCTCCTCCAGCCAAATCTACTGAGTGATTACCTCACAGGTCAAACTTCCAACTCCTAGCATACTACATTGACCAAGCGGCCAGCTCTTACTCTAGAACTGTTTGTGCAAAACTTTGTCTTCTCTCCTTTGTCTTTTCTTGTAAGTAATTTTCAAGCAAGCTAAGGAGAACTCCTCCACCCTTCCAGTTCCAAATACCCTTCCTTTCTTTTTTTTCTCCCTCCCTTCTTCTTCTTCTTATTTGCTGAACCCAAAATGGGCCTCTATGTGTCTTGGAGATAGCTGCTTGCTCTCTGTATCTTGCTTTTTGCCCTGTCATTCCATCCCCCTCTTATGACATGACCTTTAGGAATTGAATAAAGTATAACCTAAAGCCAGAGAGTCTGACAGAAAGGGCAATTCAGCTCTTAGTTCTTACTTTCTGCACAATCCCACAATCCAGCTGATTTCCTGCATCCCACAAATTTAACCTTTCCTGGCCTGCACTAATTTTACTGCAACTCTCTGGCAAAATTGATTATTTCTTCCTTGCTTGGCTGTCAAATCAGGGAAACAGAAGTTGTTAAAAATAGATGACATTTATCAGTGCTGTTATTATAAAGGAGGCATTGTAATATCAATACCAGACTAATGGACTTATATCTAAGATCCAATCAGGTATTTGTACTGCCACCAATTACATTCTCCTAGCTTGGCACAATCTTGTCCTTTCTGTAACCAGCATCACTGAAGAGATCTAAGAAGCATTCAAAATCATCCAGTGAAATATCCTTAATTTTCAAACTGGAGATCCCAAGGAAGGTGACATAATAGGGACTATGCATTGAAAATGCAACTCAACTTTCAGGAGTAAGAAGCAAAAATGATGATGATAGGACAAAAAAATGGTTTTTTCCCCACTCACTCTTGGCTCCATCCCCACTGCACATCACTAGTAAGCAGCCACTGATAATCACCTTTCTGGGGACACAAGCTGAGGTTATCTGAAGGACTGAGTAAAACCAATGATCCTTATAAATCACCTTAGAATTTCTGCTTCAGGCTCTCTAACAAAGTCCAGCCAACTGATAGGCCCTTCTTTCTTCTAAAAGCAGTAGGTGTAGCTCTTAAACTATTAGTCTGTAAAAGATTTTCTGGTTGCTTATGCTGTAGCTGGTTTTTTTTTAGCTTTGAGTGTTATTATTTAATATGGATTTAAGTATTAATATCTATGGAGTTTCTCAGTAATACAGGTCATGTTTATTCAAAAGGTGCTTTTTAAAAGGGAATTGTACTTTCTTGGTATTTTTTCTTGAAAAAGTTTTGCTTGAAGCTGGAACTCAAGAATTGAAGAAGCTTCTTGGACGAGAAGTGAAAGATTTTCAAGGCAAATATCAGGAAAATTGCCAGTTGCCTTTTCAAAAGAACCTTTAGGGTGATTTTAAGCATTAGTTTATTTCAAGTTGTATTTGGAAACTGCTTTGAAATGAAAAGAGGCATATAAATAAATAAATCTAAAATGTTTGATCTCAACCCAACTAATAATTGAGGTATTTGTTCTAAATATATTTTGTCTATGACTCTTCTTATCTCTGCTTTTAGATAAAAAGAAATGAATCTGAAGAACAGTTTCTATGGTTAACTGTACCAAGTCTTCATGGAGCTACATAGAAGGATACTGCAGATGTTTTGTGATTGAATGGATCCTATTATAATGCATCAATAACCTTGGGTGCATAGGTTTGAGATAGATTTCTTGTGGCTTCAAACATTTCCCCCTGAATGCATAGTGCAAGAATAATCTATTGTTGTTGGACTCTTGAGTAAAACCATGACAACAAAAATACAGACCTAAAAATCAGGTTAAGAGGACTTGATATGGATCACATTGCTCTTTGATTTTATGCTTAGAGAAGTATCTCTTTTTGTGGCTGCATTTCAAAAGCTGCACAATTTGAAACTGACATATTTGATTTGTCTCGGTGATTAACAAAACATATACACTATCACCATTTTCATTTTTAAATAAGGAAAACTGCTTTATTCTTGAGATATTCTCTTATCAGTGTTGCCAGAGTTCAAAATGTGCTTTGAATTAAAGAACTACATTTAATTAGAAATCCACATAACAGCTTTTTTCTTTGAAAATGTACAAGAGCTTTGAAGAAAAATCTAGTTTGTCTAAAAGACAAATCAAAAGACAAAGTTTACTTCAATTAGATTTCCATGGTTGTGATCCATGGTTGTAGGAGCAGGACAAGTTAAAAAATATCTTAAAAATGTGATTTCTATACCAACTATGCTAGTGCTATTGTCTAGCATTTATATTGTAGGAAAAACAGGTCTTGTAATACACTAAATACATACCAATAAAAATGCAAAATATTAAAATGACTATGATAGGGTTTATCTATCTAGCTTATATTGTTCTTCCCACCACCTTTACAGGAGCACAAGAAAAATAATCAGAATGTTTAATGAAAAAATTACTTTTAATTAATGTCAAAAGTAATTGATACATTTTTCAGATGCTGTAAAATACTGCATTTTTCAGACACAAAAGCATAATTCTTGAAATGTCTATGGAGATGGTTGTCCCAAACCATTTTTTCTCTTTTTCAAGAAGATTTTCTCTTTTTTCTCTGAAGACATTTTGCTTCTCATCCAAGAAGCTTCCATCATCCATTCAGATCTGAAGAAGCTTCTTGGATCAGAAGCGAAATGTCTTCAAAGAAAAAACAGAAAGTCCATTTGCCTCTTGAAAAGAAAAAAAAGCATCTTTGGGATAATACTTGAAACTGCTATATTTTGTATTTCTTTGTTCATACTGCACACTGCTCACTCCAAAGTACCAGGATAATGGATATCATTAAATGGTTAACATAAAATAAGACATGGCAAAAGATTTTTAGCGAATTCCACTGCAATACCCCAAATTTATTCCAAGTATGGTAAGTATCAAAGTGCTTTAGCATAGAAGTTCCCAATAACTTTCAAGGGTATCTTGCATCTTTCTAGTATATAGGTTAATCTTTTATACCTGCGGTTTTCTTCTTTCACAAACAGAAATGATGTGGATAGGGACCTAGGCGATTCTAATTCAACGTTTCCTACTTCACCAGGTCTACCGTCTTGCATTACTAGACTATTTTTCTGAGACCTGAAGTATGGATCCAATGGAGTCTCTTTGTATCATATAACTATTAGTATAATAAATATGACAGAAATTATGGTTGAGTGAGAAGCTGTGAGAGGACAGATTTCATTTCTACTGTTTCCAATAGTTATTTTAATATGTGCTCATAACTGAAAGCATCATATACTGATTGAAGTCATATGGACATACTTCCCATATACAGTAAGAATTTCAGATTTAAATTGACCTCACTTTATAGCAGTAGGTCCCTCTCTGCTAAATGAAGAAGGCCTAGAGCGGGGGTGTCAAACTGGTGGCCCACGGACCAGATGCGTCATGCAGAGGCCATGCCCATCTCAGCTCCCTGAAGGGGGAAAAAGTGCCGCAAAATGTCACAACAGCAATGTGACGCCATGAGTTTGACACCCATGGTCTAGAGCAAACCTTGCATATATACCCACTTGCAGTCAATCCAAGATAGGGAAAATCTTGGCAAACTGAAATGTTCAGGAAAGGAGATGGCATTATAACAGTTAAATCAGGCTGTCACAATTAGGAATGAAAATTATTTTCCAGTTCAGAATGACACCATCAAGTGTTTCTTAGCTTCCCTTTCTGGGAACATTGAGGATCTGACTGACAGAATGAAGTAGAACTGGCTGCAGTGTCTACTCATTTAGTTTCACTTTAAATTCTGTCCATCTGCACGTGCAAAGTTGCTTCCTATCACAGTCTTTTTGCAAACTTCTGCACTGCTCTTGCAACTCAGCCTTCCCACACACGATATTCCAAAAGCATCCTGCCAACATGACCCTTCCACTTCATTCTAGGTTTTTTTTAGGACATGAAGCTTTTCTTATTAAGTTGAACACTGTGTGCTTTTCTCTCTCTTTACTTCTGAAATCAGTCTCCCTCCCTTAATCCCACTTGCAACCTGCTTCTCTCAGACTTTCCTTTCCATTCTAGAAATAAGAAATGCTTAATAAGGTAAGCAACAGATAGAACCAGAAAAATCCTGTGTTGCAAAGGGAGCTGCTAACTGAAGGGAGAGAAAAATCTCAGGTTAAACTAGAGAGAAAACATATTCCTAGCTTTTCTTATACTGACTTTGAAAATGTAACTATTGTCTTATGTTTGTTAGGACGGTGCAAGTTATATTTACTCTCTATAAGAAAACGTACTGGGGATTCAAGATTTTAGGAATAATGCTGCATGCATTATTCTCCTAAATCTAGTGAGATGGTCATATTGCAGCATACAGAATGGACAGCTGCACTTGCATATATTCAGATACTTTTATTACAATTATATTGATTCATAAAAAATATTACCAAAAGAATATTCAGTCATAGGAATGCTGCTGAAAGAATATGTCCCCCTATGGCCAATTAAGCTCTGTTCCTAGTAAGTGTGGATAGACCTGTGTCCTCAATTGATTTTTTTTCCCTTCAGAAGATGGCATTTACCTCTGCGTAACTAATGATTATGGCTTAAGTGTTAGCTTTACAGTAGTCTAAGGTCAGCTGGTTGTATTTTGCTCATTTTCAAGGGGCCTCACTGGATCTCCTGCCCCCTTCAGTGAAGAGGCAGATGGTTTCTGAGGGAAAAAAAAGACAGGGTTTTGTTCGTGGACTGTACTCTCTGGAAAGCATCCATCTACTATAGCAATCCTTTACCTTCCTAGATTTTGAATCTAGGTTGTTGGGGGTTTTCTTTGAAAAATAGTCCGATATTCTTTTATCTTATTGTCCTATTGTTCTTTTAAGCCTCAGATCCATAACCAGAGTAGCAGGTCTGGGGTCATCACCTCAGGTTTGGATTGTCTCCTAACCCTTCTTCCATATTTGCAACTGGGAGGATAAGCATGGAATGAATGAACGGTGGGTGAGAAAGTTCACTTACAGTTCTCTTTGAAAATAGAAGTAGGCAGACTGAGGAACCGCAAGGAGCAAACCTATAAAGAAAATAACTTCTGATTAGGGCATGATTTCTCTTCCTGCCCAGGGAGCCCAACTGATCATTGCTTTCTATGACATGCTGCATATAAATACAACATTTCTCTCTCTCACATACACACCAGCTTCAGTTTTCATGCACTTTTAAATGCAAATCCATTTCTAGGAGCTAGATTAGCAGCCAACTCTACCACTAGGTCAAGGGGGGGGGCGGCTTGCCTAGCTTTCCCCTTTGATGTCCATCTAAATTCTTCCCTCTCAAAGGTTATGGGCGGTTATGGTGGGGGCTAGCACTGGAATGGAGTGGGGATGGAGAATAGAGGAGAGGGGGTAAAAAATCATCCCTGGTTGCAAAGAGCGATTTTTTATATGCCTAAACGGAAAAGAAAAAAAAAAAATAACGCGTGGGGAAAGGGGGAGAGAAGAAGAGAGACCCAGCCTCCTTCCACCTAAAATATTCAACTTCTTTTTTTTGGGGGGGGGGGAGATATCTTGAGGGATGATCCACACACAGTTCCCGCCGGCATCTTGAGCTACGCCTGACCTAGAGAATCCCCGCCTGCCACATGGCGAATGTCCTCGACCACCTGGACCCGGAAGGCTCATCCTCGAGAAAAGGCAGGTTTGTTAAAGGCAGGCTCCCTAAATTGCTGACGCAGGACGATTTCCACTCGCGCGCGCGCGCGTGTGTGTGGAGATTGTACTGTGTTTGCAAAGCCCGTGTGTGTTTGAGGCGGGAGGGGGGGGCGGAGGAGGCTGCCACACTGCTGTGGCGCTTTCCGAAACTCCGGACGGACTCGATCTTCCTAAAGGGTAAGTAAGGCTTTTCTGAATCTTAAATCAGCTTTTCTCTACCCCTCCCGCGGCAGGGCAGGACTAAATATCTCCTCTCCGCGCTCGTTTTTTTTTTTCCCCCCTTCCCTCTGAGGGAAAGGAGCGGCAGTCGGCTCCCTTCTTCTCTTCAGCGAGGAGGGAAAGACGCGCGCGGGCTGCTGAACGGCCGCCGCCGCCGCCGCGCTTGACCGGGAACGGCCCATTGGGCGAGTGGTGGGGTGGGGATCGCACGGCAGGAGCAGCGCCCCCTCGCCGCTGACTGGCTCTCACTGCCTCTCGGGCGCGCTCTGATTGGACGGAAGGGAACCCCCCTGTGCCGGGGTGTCTTGCTCAAGCAAAGGGGCTTGCCTAAGACAGCAAGTTCTATAGCGGAGCCGGGGGGCACATGGTCGAGCACCGCCAGCGAAGGACTTTCGCCGCTGCATCCCTTCCATTTGGATTAACGGTTCCTGGCGGCGGCGGCGGCGGCGCCTGAACGGCGAAAGAGAAGCCCAAAGAAAACGACCCGGTAAGGCTGCCTCCTTGAACAACCGGGCTTGTTTACAGCCCTCTTCGCAACCTTAGTCTCGGGGCAAAGGCAGGTACCAGGCTGCAGAGAGACTCCCGAAGTTTCTTTCCATCGCGCGGTTCTTCTTCCACAGATCCCTACGACGCCAATTGATTTTGGTTTTTTTTCCGGAGAGAAAGTGGAGATCTAGCGTCCTGAGAAAAGCTTTCCTGGGGAGCAGATCGGTCCTCTTCCTCCACCCCCCCCAACCTCAATCCGCCCGGATCTGTCATGCAGCAAAGAGAAAGCTGGGCACAATAGCGGCAATAGCAATAAGCCCTTAGACTTCTATGCCGCTTTACAGTGCTTGACACCCCTCTAGAAGCGGGTTACCTATAGTCAGCCTATCGCCCCCAACCCATTTGGGTCCTCATTTTATTATCCACGTCGGAAGGATGAAAGGCTGAGTCAACCTGGAAAATCCTGCTTTTAAAAACGAGCTCTAAAAAATAATAATATATTTAAAAAAAAAAAAAAAAGCCTCCGGAAAATTTCTCCGGCGGGCGCGGTATAAATCACGTAGGCAGCTGGGACCAAGTCAGCCGTCCTTGTGAGAAAGGAAGCGACCCGCTAGCAAATTAAAAAAAAAAAAAAAGCACGAAAGGAGCGAATAGCAACACCTTTTCGCCCTCTCTCAGTTTTTGCGGGCAAACTCAGGTGCCGCCAGTTTTTAAGACTAGTCTTCATGTTTGGCGTTAATGCCATCGGCTGAAACAGCCTAGTGATGCGGGCAAAATTCGCCGCCGCTGACTCTTCTCTGTTTATGACGGTGCTTCCCGGTTTTGCAAGCGAGACGCGGGCATGTTTTCAAATTAGCATTCACTTTGTAAGCATGACTTTGCGGGGTTGAAGGTTTCCTGCTGACCTGCTTCGTGTGCATATGTGTGTAGATTGCCCTAGATAGAATGAGCTAGCTTTTTGCCTTGTTGGACTTAATGCTCAGATGTCAAGTTAGATCAATAAAGTAAAAAAAAAAAGACTCAATATTCACGTCTCGTTTTTCTGATTCAGTTGGATTCTAATGACCTTAAATTACTTTAAGAAAAAAGGTACAATTATGAAAAAAAGGTTGAGGCTAGGGGATATTTTTTGATTGTGCAAATTGATACTTCCATATATTTTTTTTTGGGTCATTATCGAGAAGCCGTGTTTGGTAACATCTAGAATCAGAACAGACTTGAAGTGGCTTGTTTGTCATTATGGTTTCTTTCTCAAAAGTCTTATTGGTGTATCTCTTTTGTCCCCATGCCTACAAAGTAAAGGAGGTGATTTTAATCCTTTGCTAGACAAAATCCAGGAGTACTTTGCCAATATTGTCAATCACTGGCATCTCCTGTATTAGGCAATGATGGGAGGGGGAGGGAACCGATGGGTGAGTTTTTTTTCCCCTTGGTGACCAATTTTAGTGAAAGTTGTTTTGAAGTTAACCTTAAATATGTCTTTCCCCAAATGTCTTTTAGCAAGAAGGCGTATGTATGTATGTATGTATGTATGTATGTATGTATGTATGTATGTATGTATGTAAGTTAGTTAGTTAGTTAGTTAGTTAGTTAGTTAGTTAGTTAGTTAGTTAGTTATGGGGTAAGCTTGACTGGTTTTGAAAAAGTGGAATGCTGAGTGTGATATTATGCTCAACACATTATAATGAAAAATTAGCAAGAAAGAAGCATCATTATATTGTCAATATGTTAAGCAACATCAAGGTCATTAGAGTTTAGCAACACTGTGACTGTGGGTCTCATGCAAAGTACTTGCTCCTATTATGTTTACCTTTGAAATCTGTGGTTAAAAATAGGTTCAGGCTTCTGGAAAATATAGCTTCTGAGGCATCCTAAAGACTGGATTCAGCTGTAAATTGTTATCTTCTTTTGTTTAAAAATAATGACAAAGAATCAGCTAATCAACAAATAAGACTAAGAGTGTTGGATGGGAGGGGGGAAAATCAATAAATAAAGGTTTTGCTGATTTAGATCTATTACTAAAGCATCACTGCTGGCATATCAGACCAGTAAGCAGAACATAGCAATATATAATCTACTACCCAAATCAATAGGGCTCTTCAAATGTAAATGTCAAAAGTTTATAGCTTTTTTTAGAACTACATCTGGAAGGATTGAGTTGATTAATCGGAAAGAGAAAACTTCCCCCATTCATAAATTGTGTGTGTGTGTGTGTATGTGCGTACATGTGAAGTCACTAAAGTCTTACCAAAGGACAAGGTTATCTGTGCAAAGTAGAATAATAAATTAATAAATATCTTGGTAGGTTGGAAGGATGGTATTAACATTACTTTCACAACTTTCCTTCTAGTTGTTTATGATTATGATGCTTCTCTAATATGTAAAAGGGTATTGTAGAACTTTTGTGGAATTGTAGTTCAGCCTTATGCCAATTGTTTTTGTGAAAGATACAGCCTTTATCCTTTGGATGTTGTGCCTCAGAGCAGCATCCTAGATGTTTAGTTGTGTGCTTAATATTTAGAAAAATGATCTCAAAGCTTTTGTTTGCCACTCATATGGAAACCTATTTGATTCATTCTAAATCAGTGTCCTTTCCCCCCAAAGAGAGGTAATTGTGATTGTTTGAGTAGTCAAAGCCCTCTAAATGCATTTGGCTAATCATAAGTTGCTTCTTATCAACTTTTAAGGGAACTGAAATCGGATCTGAATAGACAGTTATTTATATAGCATAGCCTGGAACAAACTGAGACTTGAATATGCATCTCATTAGCTATTTCACCACCAACTATTTCAGGGGCACTTTTCAGAAGATGCTATCCTCCCTTACTTTAGTTGATTAGGCATCACTTGTTCTGAATATATTTCCAGCTCCATTATTCTGCTTTTTTAGGAGAGTAAGGCATCAGCTAAACCTTGCTTGGAGAGGGAGCATAGTAAAGACAGATGATGCTTACCTCAGCCTTTGCCACAGCTGTACATGCAGCTATAAGCAGCAGTGCATGAGTGCCTCCTCTGGGAATATAATGGCTCTGCAGGGAACTGTCACAAAGTCATCCTTGGAAATTATGGATAAAGGCAAAATGACTGCTAGAATCTGAATGCCTGTAGGATAATCAGTAGAGTGTTTCTTTTCCCCTGTTTGCATATGGACATCGGGGTCATCCTTGTGTCTTCGGTTCAAATGATGGAACATGTGTTATAGAAGGACTAAGGGTTGGTGTATCTGATCATCAGGGAAGCTGCCATAACAAGGAACAAAGCATTCAAAGAGGTGTAATGGAATCCTTCTCTACATATTTGAACTGACCAATGCATATTTGAAATAAATTGGAAAAGTTTAGAAGGTGATTTGTCTTTCATTAATACGAAAGGCTCCTTCTGACTTCGGTTAACAAATGATGTGGATTTTCCAGCTCTGTTTCTCAAATCAAAGCACCCTTTTATCAAAGCAATTCAAATTGTTACAACTCAGCACTATTTCTGGAGCCTCCTGTAATGGATTGTAGTTGCTTTTCTGATTTTCTTTTTGTAGAAAGCTGTGCTGTTCACAAAAGTGTGCCTTTTGCTTGTGGATAAACTTGGAGCCTTTGAGAGAACCTGAAGTTAGAACAGTATAGCAAGACAATAGGGTAGGACAGGGGGCACTCATTCAGATTTCACAAAATATATGTGCTACTGTATGACATTTGCTTTTAATAACAGGAGCAAGTGTTTAGAATTTAGTATACTTACCTAGAAAAAGTTGTATGACCTGAATTATGCAGCTTGAGTTTCAAAGACCTATCTACCTGAAGGAGTCTTTCCAGACTTTTTCCAATAAACTGCACTTGTAATCTAAATTAATTGTCAGTTAATTATATAATGCATACTGTAATTTCCTTCTCTTAAAAAGCAACTGTTCACAGAAAAAAATACAGCATTGATTGTGAATTTTTTTTAAAAAGGAAAAGAAAAATCCCAAGACAAGAATAAGTACTTTTTAAAAACCCACAGGAGGGAGCGAAAGTTGTGACAATTTTCTTAGGGGAATTCTGAAACAAAATGATGAATTGTAAAGCTTGTAACTACATCTGGTCTTTTATCATGGGACAAACTTGCTGCTTCAGCAGTATTGAAGGAGTGATCGTTCAGATGCCATGGGTATTAATCAACATTAGGATTATTACAACACAGTGGGAGTTGCTTCAAATAAAGAGCTCAGAGCTGAAGGACTTACTCTTGGTGACCTTCATAGATACAATTTTCAAGAAAACAATATCTGTGCTTTCCTATAAAGGTTATTTCAAGGGTTAGTAAGAATCAGGGTCAACATTTGGTCAGTTCTATAACACTGAATTATTTGGGACATTAAAAGAAGAAGAAAAAACCTGAGGCAATTCATAGAGGATTTTAAAAAGCTACACGTGTATTTGCAAATAAGGATGATAGCTCTACTGTAGAATCTATGTTGTGGAAAACTCTTTATCTTACCATGAAAAGACAGTTGTTCTAAGATACACACACACACACACACACACACACAACACCCCCCCCACACACACACACAGGTCTTGGCGTATTTTCCAATGTAAGATTGAGAATATCTTGGCGATGTTTCAATGAGGTCCCACTTGCCATCTTCAGGCTGATGCCTTCAGCTTCCTGCTTGTGGGAGCAAAGTGTGATCGGAGCTGTCGTCTTTCTATAAATATTGGTGAAGGTGTGTGGAGTGCTGGCTTTGTTTTTGTAAGTGGATTGGTTGGTTGTATTGTAACATATTGATTAGTTGATGAAGTTGATGTTTGCATGAACACATTTCTGTGTCAGGAATATGGATCGGGGTGTTTTATTTCAAGTTCCTAGTGTGGCCTAAGTCCTAGGATTTCCTGATATCCATTCAGCTAACCAGGTATGAGTTAACTTTAACTTAGCTTTTTGAGATCAGTTAACTTTGGCTAACTACTGTGGTCTGTCTGGGTTATTATTGATGCTCATTATCATCAAATGCAGTAATTGACATTTTTAAAAGATGAATAAAACCTTAGCTATATGTGACAGCATATAATTTACTGATTAAATGCCAACTCAATAAGAGTTGGTTTCAACTCTTAGGTGCAAAATAGTTACACCTTCAATATGATTGTGTATATATATATATATATATATATATATATATATATATATATATATATATATATATGTGTATGTGTATGTGTATGTGTATGTGTATGTGTATGTGTATGTGTATGTGTATGTGTATGTGTATGTGTATGTGTATGTGTATGTGTATGTGTATGTGTATGTGTATGTGTATGTGTATGTGTATGTGTATGTGTATGTGTATGTGTATGTGTATGTGTATGTGTATATGTGTATATGTGTGTGTGTGTGTATGCATGCACACGCACGCACACACACATTATAAGCAATTAACCATATTAGTTATTCATTCTTACATTAAAACAATCAGTCTAAAAGTAAGTCTCTTTTTCAGCAGAACATGAGATATATGGAACTAGATGGAGGGTTTTTTTTAAAAACAAAACCTGTGCACTGTTTGATCTTTGACTACCATTAGATGTTTAGCGTATGTATTTGGGACTGAAAAACGTTTTCCTCTAGTGTTTTGCCCAAGCATTTATTGTATATTCTAAAGACATTCAAGGTTGAGACAAGTGCATTTAAAAACAAACAAACTTGAAGTTGCTTTCTCCTTCACTTAGTACTTTATTCCTTGAAGCAGAGATGACACAAATGACACCTAAATCGTAGGAGGAAGGTACAATCACTTTATTGCTTTCGATGACATTAGTATCTGTTGCTCAAGCTGACAAACATAAGGCTAAATATACGCCTTGGCAGTTAAAAGGCCTTCTGTAACTTGAAAGCCTTGATGATATTTAATGACTTTGTACAGTAAATGATCCTGAAAGGATGGCTATTCCAACATACGCTCACATAGCCTAGTAATACATCTATATGAAACACAATCAAGCATATTTAATAAACAACTGGCTGTTCCTGAAGAATGCAGGGGTATTACAGAGACCGTTTTCTCATATTTTAATAAACTGAATGCATTGCCATGTTAAACAAACTGGAAAGGCAACAACATAAAAGTAAAGAATTTCTGCAGATAAAATAACAGCCATTAAGGCTGAAGCAAGTAAACTATCCAGTTGGAAAAAATGTGTTGCCACTTAACTGAACAAAAATAATTAGAATGACAAAACTCTGTGCTTTTAAACTCTTCTGCAATGTGTAAATAATGAATTCCTGCAAAAGATGCAAGGATTCTATAGGCCAAACTTACTCACTCATTTACATTTTATTTTGTATCCTAGATAGATAAAAAGACCTCTGAATGTCTGACATTGGGTATACCCAGGTTTTTCTCTTCTTTCTTTTTCTATAATTATTTTGGGACGCCATTCCCTTGTTTCAGACAACACATTGTCTTGAGAAAGATTTTCATTTTCTCTGTTATTAAGAAAGCTTTTTGTCATATCAAGACAGGTATATTTATTGCTATAAATACAGGAAGTCTGCCTGAGGCATTATTGTACCTGACCATGGTCTACACATTTCTGCAGATATTATTTCCCCTTTGTGAGTGGATTACCTCTGCCCTTATACTTTCAAAATATATGGAAGCCAACATCTATAAATTTGCTGGGGCTGGTGGGGAGGACAGTTAGTAACAGTAATAGAGATGGAGGGTATCTTGGAGGTCTTCTTGTCCAACCCCCTGCTCTGGCAGGACATCTATGCTATTTCTGACAAATGACTATCCAGTCTCTTCTTAAAAGCCTCAGTATGGGACACCCACAACTTCCAATTGTTCCACTGGTTAATTGTTCTCACTGTTGGGAATTTTCTCCTTAGTTCTAAGTTGCTTCTCTCCTTGTTGTTTCTTGTGCTGCCTTATTTTGGTAAATAACTCCCCCCCCCCCACTTTCCTTGTGGCAGCCTTTCAAGCATTGGGAATTTGCTATCATGTCACCTCTGGTCCTTCTTTTCACTAGATTCCTGAAATAGTTCTTCATATGTTTGAGCTTCTAGGCACCTAATCATTTTGGTTTCTCTTCTCTGAATTCCTTCCAAAGTCTCGACAACTTTTTTGCACTGATGAATGTACATAGGCAGCAGGAAGCTGATTTCTGGGTGACGACAAAGTCAGTTTAACCAGAATGCTCAAATGGTATAAATTACAAGAATACGATCTCTGAAAAATGGGGAAAAAATGTACATTGTTTTTATGATATAAACAGATTTGGAATAATGTTTAGTTAAGAAATTAAGGCAAAATATTTCTGGAAACTATATTTCGTGGAGAGAAAAAATGTAATATACGGCATCCCTCTACCCCCCACTGCCGGTATTATTGTCAGAGACTACCTGGACAAGCCCCTCCAGTTTTCTTGGCAACACTTTTCAGAAATGGTTTGCCATTGCTTCTTTTCTAGAGTTGAGAGAAAATGACTGGCCCAAGGTCACCCAGTATGTTTTGTGCCCAGGGCAGAACTAGAATTCACAGTCTCCCATTTTGTAGCTTGATGTCTTAATCATTACACCACACTACTTCTCTGCTAGTTTCTTTAGGAGCCCCCAATTCCTGATACTGTACAATTTTACAATGGCATTGCAAAAATGCCTTTGATTCTTCTCAATTTATGGCTGAACTTGTACATTAATGCTCCATTCCAACCTGGCAATTTTCATGCTCCTTCTTCAAGTTTAGAAGGAAAAGTAGCAGCAATTTTGTGTCACAATAATCAAGGTTATTATGGCAGCCCTGGAATATAAATGTTTCTTCAGAGCAAGACATTTCAGAGTGGTTTGGGGTAAAAAAAGACCCTAACACATTGTAAATGTTTTACTGACATTTCTTATGAAAATTGAGTTGGTATTTTTATCCCTGTTAAATAACAATCTGCTGCCTCTCTGAAATAAGATGACAGTTTATCAATATCAGATGGTTACAATAACCAAGTTGGAATTGTGTGACTTTAGTGACAGCTGAGAGAACAACAAAGGTTAAGCTTAATTGTGGTTCAGCTGAATGTACTAGGATTTGCAATCAGGGAGAAAATTAGAAACCACGATTAGAAGAAAATTGAATTGCATGGTTTATACTAAATCTGGTTGATAAGATTTATGAATGACAAAACAGCCCTAGTTCTTTCTTGGTAGCCAGCTGTAAAGTAGAAGCAGGAGAGCGAATGTTTGCAATCATGATTTGTTTTAAATTAAGATTTTGCATGTTACCTCAACATTCTTGCACATTAAGTATGATAGGGACTTTGGTTTCTTGAATTCTTTCCATATCCTTTACCAGAATTTGCTGTAAAAAGTATTTCTAGTTTCTTGTTGCATCTCTGTGTATTAGCATCTTTCTCTCTGTTTCCATGCTCATTTTGTGTTGTACCTCTGTGTTGAACTGAATTGAAATCAGATTAAATTACACATCAACTATGTGGATTGTTTAATTCTATTTAAAGATGAAATTATATTAGACGTCTATATTTAAGCAGTGAAAGTAGAAATAGTGACTAGATGCCAACAAAGAGCATTTTCTGTGTCTTATTGTCATTGTGTCAGTGTTAGATTTTTTTAAATAGTTCAGCTATACTGTATATTGCAGATGGTCCTTGACCTATGACCACAATTGAGATCACAGGATTTCTGTTGTTGAGACATTTGTTAAATGAGTTTTGCCCCATTTTATGACCTTTCTTGCCACAGTTGTTAAGCGAATCACTATAGTTATCAGTTAATAACCCGGTTGTTAAATGAATCTGGCTTCTCCATTAACTTTGCTTGTCAGAAGGTCGCAAAAGGGGATCACATGGTCTTGGGACACAGCAACGGTCATTTGACAAGTACTTGTGATTTATCATTTAATGATTACATAGCTTATTTCATGACCAGTGAGGTTATCAAAGATAATTATAGTTATCACAGCAATAAAATAATGTATTCTTTTTTCTTTCTATTGATCTATATTTCTTCAATTATGTACCTGATGTAATTCTATGTAAACAAGTAGAAGAAAAACGTCAAAGGCCAATTAGGTTTATATGAATGACAACATTTATGTTTTTAAAGCTGACTTAAGCAATTTTCATAGCCCGCAATTTCCATTTATTTATCTAGTAGTCAAAGGTCAAAACTAAAGATCTCTCTGTCTGTCTGTCTGTCTCTCTGTCTGTCTGTCTGTCTGTCTGTCTATCTATCATCTATCTATATATCTTTCTTTCTTTCTTTCTTTCGAAACAAAAACAAACAATGAATAATATGAAAGGACAAATTCAAACTCAATGTTTCTGGATGGGAATTGTAATAGAAAGAGAATTTAGCATGATGAGAGATTCACATGGAAGGCAGCAGTAGACTAAATCCTGACTATATAGTTTTATTCCCATCAAAAATACGTTAGTCATAAAAATGGATTGAACCAAGAATTCATCCTAAAGATTTTTCAACCAATTTTTATTGTCAGATTCATGTTTTAGCTCCATTCGCACCAAACCAAACATCCATCCACAAGTGTGTTAGCCACATACAAAGGGTCACAAAACAAAGTTCATAAAAGGTTTGATTGCATTGTTTCTGCTGCAGCCTTTACAGAGATGGAGCGTACTCTATATAACCAGAGAATTGGTCCCTTTGCTCTAAAGAGCTTGGCAGCAGTTGCAGCAAAATTGTTTCTGTTATGATTGGCAAAACCCACTATAGTATTTAAAACCTTCTGGGCGAAAACTGACAGGCTATCAGTTTGATATCTCCGCACAAGTAGAAAATTGAAAGCAGATTCTTTGGTATTTAAAAATCTTGCTCTGTTTGGTCTGCATGGCACTTCATTGGGTTTCCACCTATGATGCAATTTTGTACCAGGGTTAATAAACCACTAAACACTTTTCTTTTGGAATAATTGATGTTAAATTCTTCACCACAAGAGAATGTTGCAAGCACTTGCGGAATTTAGCAAAGATCAGTATGGATTAATGAACATATTACATCATCCTCTGCCTATAGTAAAATAGAAATAGGATTGTGGTCTAACATATTGGCGTGAAACTCATTTTGGGACAGATTTTTTTAAAAGACTTGTAGAAATAGTGCAAGAATATACTGTGTCTTTATTATCATCTTCATATAGGAATTAAAATAAATATGCCTGCAGTATCAGTACCTCTTAATTATAAATATATGTTCTTGTACAGCATCATAATCAAATTTGGTAAACATGGATGTATACAGGAGACTTAGTTTTCTTAGTTTTCTCTAAAGCCTCACTTTATTTACCAAGTTAAAGCTACCTTTCACTCAGAAAGGGTAGCAAAACAGTTCTTCTTAAGCAGCTGGAATATTTGTATCAAATAATGCAATGTGATGCATTGATCAAGGGTTGACTATTCAGTTCCAAAACCAACTTGTTTATCAACAGCTCCTTCATAATCAATATGTTTCCTAACACTATGCCCAGGACACAGTTCAGTAGTTTGGGTTGACTGATTATATGGTAAATAACTGAGTTGAGGCTTGCCATCTTTAAAAATTGGAACTAATATTGATTAGTCCCACACGTGTAAAGGATGGTTAATATGGATAAATAAGGAGAACAAGGGAGCAATCCATATGTGTTCTTCTAAAATGAAATCCCCACCACTGTAATCATTTTATCTCTTTTCAGTTGTATTGTGATTTTAGAGACATCTGAGTTAGTTACAAGAGGCCAGTCATGCTTCAGATCAAATAATATGCTGATGGTCAGGTCTGATTTCAGGAGGCTTCATTTGATCTCAAGAGTCAACAAATACTATCAAAAGAAATGATGGAAATATATGAATTCACACGTTTTGATGACTGAGAGCCATGGTGGTACAGTGGTTAGAATGCAGTATTGCAGACTGTCTGGCTTAAGGTTGACTCAGCCTTCCATCTTTCTGAGGTTGGTAAAATGAGGACCCAGAGTATTGGGGACAATATGCTAACTCTGTAAGCCATTTAGTGAATATTGTAATGCACTATGAAGCAGCCTAAGTGCTGTTGCTACTGCTAATGTGTGGGTTAATAATTGGCTGTAGTTACTGTATTACAACAAAATCTTGATCTAGCCATTGTCCTATTTTAGACATTTTGAGGATGATATTCTTTTTCCACTTTGGAGAGAAGACCAGTGTTTTAAAGAGAGTGCTTTTAAATTGCTGCCACCTAGTTAACATTGGATTTTTTCTAGTTTATTCCACAAGCCCCCTAACTATAGACATTTTGGGGCAAAGAAGTACCTCAGAAGGGATTACTGGAAAAGACATTAAATGGATTCTCTAATCAGAAATGCTTTTATTTGCATTATGGTTTTGCCCTCTGGATACCTTTCTGAAAGTATTACACAGAAGCTGCAAAGCTGAAAGAACTGTGCGGAGAGCCAGAGGTTGTTAGCATAAGTGTGCTTTTAAGGCAGATGACAGTTATTAAATACATGAGGTAAATTTATTTACATCTAGGATGTTTCCTAGCTTAGCGGTTCACTGATACGGAAGTTGGCAGAGGTGAATTGTTATTTCTTTTTGTGGTTTTCCTTCCCTTTCCTCATATAGCATGTGACCTGATATGTATTTTAATTGCTTTCTTGTTTCCATGTTAATCAGTTGAGAATTTTTTTTAAAAAAATTGTCTTCACGGCTTGATAGTTTGCTTTGAAAAAAGTAGAGAAAAAACTTTTCTTAACCCTAAAACCCTATGAATAAAATATGCTTTTAGTACGAGCCAGATTTTAACACTCAAGCCCCTCTATTTTCCATGTTTGCTTTCTCTTGATGAAACACAGATTTCATCTGTGATGAAATGATGAAAAACAGGTTTAAGGCTACTGTATCTGTGCTGCAAAAAATACAAACAACCACTAACTCTCCAAACAGAGATGTTAGAGGTCCCTAGGGTTTTATTTCTACCACAGATAATAGATGTCACAACTTCATTATCTGTAGAGAAATGAGCACCCCCTTTAATTAATTTGGTACTTACCATTAAGTCATTAGGTCATTTTTAGATTTCTCCTTTATTGTGGTCATGCAGTAGCATAATTATTATATCATTTGCATTGTAAATCAAAGATTATTTGGGAGTTGGAGATAGAACGTTCTGTCTCAAATGTTGGGAAAATGGCAAAACTGAACGTATTAAAAATGCAGTGTACAAGGAAGCCTGAAAATATGTAATAACAAGCATATTTCTGCTGGGTTTTGAACTGGAAATCTTTGACTTATAGACAAGAATTGCAAACACTCTGATTTTACAGGAGTTATGTTAAGGGAACAGGAGGAGGATCAGAAAGCCCTTTAAAAGAAAGACAATAATAAGAAAAGTTTTTTAAAAAAGCTTTTTATTATGTCTGTGTGTATATTACATGGATGATGACTCTTTTACTTTGTATATATAAAAGTGTGTGTGTCTCTGTGTGTGTATGTGTGTGTGTGCACTGGGTTGTGGCATGTGTATATTGTATCAGAATTAGTGTGGTAAAATTGTTTAAGATGTTGAACTAGGATCAGGGAGACCCATAGCAGCCTGTAGGATGACTTTGGCCCAGTGTCCTCTTTAAATCTTAGACTGGTAACTAAAAAAAAAACCAAAATACTATCAACTCTCACTTGACCAGCAATGTAGAAAGTTGGGATAAAAATCCAATCCAATCAATCAATAAATAATACAGACATTTGGATGAAATCCCAAAACCTCTGGAGCACCACTTGAATCACCATCAGTCATTTGCAAAAGGCAACGTTACAGCTGACATCCTGCAACAATACCTTTAATGTCATTAAATAAAAACATCTGCCTATACCAGGTCCTTGGAAGACTTGATTGGTGGGAATAAATGCCAAATCCAGTCTAAACATCTGGCTGACTGTTTAATGTCAGAAAGCCCTATGAAGCGGTATATAAGTCTAACTGCTATTGCTATTGCTATTGCTATTGCTAATGAACCATAATAATAATAGTAGCCTCGGATGCAATCCTAAAACGTCTGAGTACTGTTTGAACACCATCAACATTGACAAAGTCAACATCAGTCAATTGCAAAAAACAGCTGTACTTGACACAGCTTATGTCCAGTGACAGCACCTTTAACACCATTAAACAACAATATCTGCTTATACTAGGTCCTTTGGAAAGACTTGATTGGTAGATTTAAAAATACCAAATCCAATTAAATATCTGGCTGATTGTCTGAGCAATTGTAATATAATAACAATAATGCAAAAGACCAAGCCTTAAGAGCAAATGCATACAAAGCCAGACTTGAGAAGTCAGCAATGCTTCCTCTGCAAAGAAGCTGAAGAAACAGTGAAAAATTCATTTGCTAAAAAATAATAATAATCATAGACTGACTACAAACTACAGGATGACAAAGTAGCCATAATGATGCATTGGCATATCTGCAAAAAATGCCATTTGCCTGCAAGCAAGATCTGATGAGACCACAAAATAGACAAAGTAATAGAAAACGAAAGTCTGGGGCTTTAGAATTCAAACAGACAAATACCTGCCACATATCTTAAAGGCTTAACAATTGTTGATAAGAAAGACTAGCGGACATAGCTATACTTGGAATCAGGATACTAAAAGAGAAAGAATTGGAGAAAAATCACGAAATACAAAGACCCGCAAATAGAAATAGAATGCAAAAGAAAGCAAAAATGGTACTAATAGTAATAGATGCCTTGCAAGCAATCCCAAAACAACCAGCACACCACTTAAATGCCATCATCATTGACGTAATCCCCATGAATCATGAGTTCAATATTTGTCTGAAAGTCCAGGACATTTGATGTGAATGGTTGAGCCATTCAGTAAAGAATATAAATATGTGCTCACTTTCATTTTTAATTGATTGGATCCCCAGTTTGAATAGTTCAAATTGAATGTTGTTATATGGTCCATGAGATTTGAAGGAAAGGAAGGTAGCATCTGCTTCAAGTTAAGGATGAAATCCATAAATAGAATAGTTATTTCATAAAATGAACTGTTTCTCAGCAGTTATTCAGAAGTTTTCACATCTTGGTTATGATTTCTATTATCAGGCTGAACAAATATTTAATTTTAAGAGCATGCATTTACAGCATAACTTTAAAAGGTTTCTTCTCAAAAATGGTTGCCAAAGTGGGAATGAGTCTTGAAACCCTTGTTTACTAGAAGATTGCTCTACAATGTACAGTGTATCCTCCCCCCCCCCCGCCACCATGCTTTCTACAAGCCTAGCTAACTTTTCCATCTTCTCTAGGCCTTATTTTTCTTTGTTATTTTTGTTTTTAAGGAAAACGTTGTCTTACAATCATGGTAACAATGCTTCAAAGATAGATATTATTTATTTATTATAAATAACTAACAAAAGTAGATGCTTTACTAACGACTAACATTTATTTTTATTTTTCTTTGATTCCTAATACACACACACACACACACACACAAAGAAACCAAAAATAAATTTCTCAAGAGAAGTATCTTCACGGTGTTGTGTCAAGACATACCATGTTGCCAAGCTGTGACATATTGCAAAGTATATCATAAATATTATACAGAAGAGGCATGCATTATTAACTTCTTGTCATTAAAACTAATGGCATTGTTCCAAGAAGCAGCATGCAGTTCATTATATTTTGCATTGTATTTTCATCCAGTGATTCTTAATATTGTATTATTTGCTTCCTCCTTTACTTGCATTCTGTCAAAAATCCTGTGAATTAGGTTCAGCTGTGAACAAGTTGACTGGTTAAGTCTTGCCTCGCGTACGTTGTGTCTTCCTATGAAATCTTAAGGTCTTATGATTGAATATAGTTTTCTACTCTTTATGAGTAGCATTTAATATAAACCAATTTGGAAATTAATGGGTCACCTGATTTTAATTGGGTTAACTCTTGGCTCCAAACAGATAAGATTGTTGTAATGTTTTTTTTAAACTTATATCAAGAGGATTAGCAACCTGATCGTAAACATTTGCATGATTATATTTGGTTTGTATTGTATCTTTCTGTCTAATGAAATATTTGTTTTTAATTGGAATACATTCATATTTGATAATGTATTTATTATGTACTATTGGTTTCTATTATAGTATTAGTCTTATTTTATTGCTGTATAACTTTTTAAATTCATTTTATGGCGAAAGGTGGAATATAAATTAGTAAATTAAGCTAAATAAATACTTTTTTCTCCAGTGCCTTTGATTTGATAAGTATGCTGCAGTCTTGGGACTTATAGATAATAGAATGGTTCTACTTTATCACACTTAATGTCTGCATATTTTCAAACTGTTGTTCAAGTAATGCTTTATTTTGAAATTGAAGTATCAAGTGTTAAAAGGAGACCTGGAAATAATGCTTATAGTTCCATATTGTATTTCAACCTTGATTTGCTGCAGCATATCATAGTCCAGGAATCAGTACCTATTTCTGGAATCTTGAACTAAAATTTCTAAATAGCTTTCATTCTTCCACTTACTAACCTCTAATGTGGCTTTTGAAAATGATAAAATTATCTACCAGCAAACTGGTATCCAATATGCACCACTGAGACAGCTTTAGGTCAGTGTATAGGTGGCTTTGAAATATTAAAAAAAACCATATTGATATATTTGTTGGTAAAATTAAAAACCTGTCATGAACCATAAGCATAACATTCTTGAGTTATTCCTGTTCAGTTTTGTTTGGAAAAGTCTGAAGCAATGGATGAATATCTGTTTTCATTTCTCAGGTTATGAGACCAGGGTTAGGATGAAATTGTAAATGTAATTTTCATGTACGTATATCTCTTTGACTTCCTCAATACGTTTTGATTAATTTGACTGTTATGATGAAAGGAAGAAATCAAACGAGGGAGATTTGGAAATTCAAATGGACTCTTACCAGTTCCGGTTGGTTGGTTGTGGCATCAGACATGTCTTCCTTCTCATACCCATAGTACTTAGATGTAAACTCATCACTGAAAAGTATTAATGTAATTGAAGGAACAGCATTCAGCAGGTTCAAATATTACCCCTAGCTCATATCTGACTGATCTGACATATGAAAGTTAAAAGAAATGTAATTTTCATGTACGTATATCTGACAACAATTCTCCTCTTTATTTTTCCCTTTTCTTTTATAGGTACTTCTTACGCTGTGTCTCTTGTGAAGAATGTTCAATAGTGGAGAGTGATTTTTTTTTAATCGAATACAAGTCGTTACCTCTGGAATCCCAGTGGATGTCTTGCTAAGCCAAGTGGAACTTTGCCCGTTCTTTTCTCAAGTTTTCTTTTGTTTGTTTGTTTTGCTGTTGTTGCTTTATTTTTTCCTTGCACAGGGAGAAGAAGAAAAATGAAATTAGGCAAAGTAGAGCTCTGCCATTTTTTGCAGATACTAGCTCTTTTCCTCTGTCTTTCTGGGATGAGCCAAGCAGAACTGCCAAGATCAGGATCAAAGCCCTACTTCCAACCTGGGAGATCACGAACCAAACGCAGTTGGGTGTGGAATCAGTTCTTTGTCCTGGAGGAATACATGGGAAGCGATCCTCTTTATGTAGGAAAGGTAGGAGAACTTATCTAATTTTATATGACACAGCTTTTTGCCTAATGAAAACCATTACAATGTGATTCTGAATTGTGTTGATAAAGTGCCATCTTCAACCAGCTGTCATGTTGCTCTGTGTAGGCTATACCTCCCAAATGCCTACTCAGAACAGAAGATAGATAAAGCTATATGAGACTGATAATGCAAGGACTGCAATTTTAAGCAATTATTTTACTTTCAGACATCTCTGAGAATTTTTACTTCAAAAAGTAACGGGCAATATGACTTTTATGTCCCCAAATGTTTACCCATTACTAGGGTGCTTATGTTCCTATATAGTCTCAGAGTTGCACTGCATTGGAGAACTACAGCATTACATCCCTATGGAGATTCTCAGCATCCAGGTCATTGTTGTCTCAAAGGTGCTTTTTCAAGAGGCAACTGGACTTCCTTATTTTTGTTTGAGGACATTTCACTTCTCATCTAAGAAGCTTTTTCAGCTTCTCCTTGGATGAGAAGCAAAATGTCTTCAAAGAAAAACAAAGTCCAGTTGCCTTATGAAAACACACTTCTGGTATAGCACTACATGCTCGGGGAGTACAACTATAATATCTGGAGGCCATGGATTGTCTCTTCAGTTTCAACAACTCAAGAACCACATTGAGTCAAATAATAAGGGGACATTTAATATCTGTGTTCATTCAGTTGATTATGCTAGCAATAGCTGGCAATGACTGGTGCACTAGGACCAGATTAGTTAAATATGTTTGTTATTACTGAAGAAAACACTGGCTTAAGTAAATTAAGTTAAGTCACCTGGTGACCTACATGACATATCTATATAATTTTCTTGCCATGATTGGAAGTAGTTGCCATTTGCTTCTTTGAAAATGCTTTTGCAACCTCCTTAACCTATTCTATGACACTCGGATTTCATGATGGTAGCCATCCAATTACTACGCCAACCCTTCTTAATTTTGTAGATTATTCAGAGTGAGTAGATGCTACCCACTTCTGAGGTGAAAATGATTTCTTGATGGTTTTTGTACTTAAGCAAAGTGTTGTCTGGCATGCAAATAAGGGCACAATAATCTAAGATTCGGTGCATATGTGTTTGAAGCTGTGCAACACATATGTGGAAATGCATGCATGTCAAGCAGGGTACATGGACCATAGTATGATAATGTCCGTATTTTGTTTGGTTGCTCAAGCATGCAACCTTAATGTTCCTTAATCTATTTTCTTTTGTCTTTGGTACTGATAAGAATCCCAAAGGTATGAGTTTTGCATTTCAATAGTTTTTGCTGTTATCGTACATTTCCAAATAAATGAGCAAGCAAAGTACAGCATCATAAAAGAAAATCTGGAACCTAAACAAGCTGAATGATAAATGGGTTTCTAATCATATGACATTATTGCTGCAACCCATTAACCAATTTAAAACATCAGCAGAAATTTATAATAAGGAAACTAAAACAGTTCAATATATATACCTAAGATTAGAACCAACTCCAATTCTAAATGGAGAAAGGACACCGCAAGGGAGGAGGCAGAATCCAAAATCTGTGTTTGGGATTCATACACTGCAAATAAATAGACTGCAAACCCCAAACCATTCACAAATAACTGGCATGGTTAGCAGCTGATCATCTTCAGTGGAATGACAATTTGGAAAAGGGAGGAATGAATAGAAAACTAGATGTTTTCAGGTTCCACATATGCCCTCAGAGTAGCCTTGGACCAAATAGCAAGGCAGCTGTTTACAATTTGAAAGCAAACTCAAAACAATTGTGAAGGAAATTTTATAACACCCTATGCCCTAGTTATATCTATCTATAGTTTTAATGCTTGGCTTCACAATATCTTATTACTGCAAATGGTGCAAGTCTAACAGCTGGAGGTTATGTAATTTTTTCCCCTTGTCTCAAAATTTTACTAGTCTGTCCTAAAGTTAATCATAATGGAAATCATTATAGGTGTCAAACTCATGGCATCATGGTGGCATTATATGACTTCCCCCCCTTCGCTAAACTGAGCATGGGCATGGGACACATCTGGCCCATGGGCTGTGACTTTGACAGCCCTGATGTAGTAAGTAACTTTTCACCTCACTTTGCTTTTAAGCATCTCTTCTTCCCATGATACCAAATGCTCATTAATACTCTCATCAGGTCTACAGCTCAGATACTTTTTCAACTTCTCTGCCCCTAACCACCACCACCCCCGCCAGCTTTCACAGCTGTAAAATGCTTTCAGACCTGTGACAATGCTCTACCCTAGGCCATTTCTTTCCTTGTAAAGCTTATGGTCTATTCTTTCCAAAGACTTTGATTGTGATTATCCATATCCAGTCCAGGCTACCTGTTGTAGCTCTATTCTATAGCTCCTTAATGACAGATTGATAAAGGGGCATTGGAAAATGTTGTGAATGATTTGAAGATAGTTTGGATAGTATTTTGTTTTCTTACCTATCTTTGTATCTTATCCTGTAAGAAGGGGTAACAAAAATTCCTCACTGCATCCCAGTCTAGCAACTTCTCCTAATTATTAAAAGGATTATAATGGTGCTTAGAATGATTATCCTTTTTCAGAAAAAGGCCATGCTCAGCAGGGAACTCACTAACTAATCATGCTATTGTATTTCTTTTCAGGCTAAGCAACTTTATGCAATATGCAGGAAAGGAGTAAGAAATAGGAAGGAAAAGAATTGAAAGACTTAAAATAAGAGACAGAAAAAGAAATATGAAAGAGAATGTCATTTAATTCATAGATACCAATCTCTCTGGCCTTCTTGGCCTTGATCCATAAAGTCTTTCATATGCTATAGATAAAAGATAGACCAGGTTATACTTCTTAGTCACTTGTGTGGTATAGGTCATATTTAGGTCAATATCAGTGAAACACATTTGCAACTAAAGCCCTATTTTATTTCAAGAATATTCTTTTTTTTTTCTATGCAAGCCAGGATCTTTAATCTAGAGAATATTTATCAGCTAGGAGGTAGATGCAATAAACTTAGTTGCATATTTCTAGATTCATATTAAATGTAAAATATATTTTTATTTTATTTATTTAGCAAATCTATTTGTCACCCATGTCATGGTTCAAGGCAACATTGAAACGTTTTATGATATTGTTTGTGGGGTTTGAGCAAACCAAAGTGAAATAAGGAAGTAAAATAGTAAAATGATATGCTTAGGATCCTGTTGTAGAAGGAGTAAGACTTGAAGAAATGATACTTTAAATAAATTTGTGACATTGGTTACAATGGTTCTTAAAGGCTTGTGAACCCTTGAAAATTTTCAATGTTACTGTTTCAATAGGATCTACAACGTGATATCTCTCTCTCTCTCTCTCTCTCTCTCTCTCTCTCTCTCTCTCTCTCTCTCTCTCTCTCTCTCTCTCTCTCTCTCTCTCTCTAAAGTAAATATATGGAAGTTTTTCATTCAGGGTAAAACTTTTCACCCTTAGGTTTAGGAACATGAATTCTTTTTATTTTCTACTGATAAAACATAAAAGAAAGTGCTGAGATATTGGACCTAATATTTATGGATTTTTGTCTTTCTTTCCTCAAGTATAAAGCCACTACAAAGCTGCCACCTGTCTTCCATTCCAATTATAATATTAAAGACTCATCATGCATTTTCATTTTCTACCATCTCTAGTGAAGGGGAAACAACTTGATAAATGACTAAAGTTATTGATTTGAGTTATTTTTGTGAAGGTTTTATTGATGGAGTTGTAATAAAAAATATAAATTCAGTTCAGTTGTTAGTAGTACACCTATGAAGTCCTTTAAGATAGCTCTACTATATTTTGGCCAGCTAATTCTGGTCAATAAATGACCACTGAATCCTTTCATATGGTACAACCTATCAATTGCATCACCATGTTTCATAAAAATATGAATATCACAACAATGAGCCCAGAATAGACGTACCACAATAAAAAATAAAATGAAAATGCAAGTTAAAAACTTGCCCTTAATATGCATTAAATGTACTCACTTTCTTTTCATTATAAGCATTTATGATCCCTTTTCCACATACTCTTCTTCTCAATAATCCTAAATCAACTCTAACCAACAAAAGCTAACACAATCTAATGCTTAGACAAGAAGGGATTGACCAAACTATCAGCTTTACTTCTAGTAATTTAACTTTTTGAAACAATGTGCTTCGATATTTTAAGCCTATCTCATGAGAATCCACCAACTGTTGGTCTAAATACCATTTAATTTTAATGATTTTACTTTTCCAGTAAAATAACAAACAAACAGATAGGATCAAGGGTCAAGGAGGATTTTGAATCTGTGAAGTATATCATCTTACTGAAAAACTGCTGAGATAATGGTTAGAACTCTCACAACACTTAAACGTTGACCTTGCTGATAATAATTGTAGTGCAATTACTGGACTATTGGAAGCCACTGGTTGTCTTTGGCACATAAAAGGAGTGTGTCTGTTTCTCATCTAGGCCAGGCTGGAATGGAGAACTTGAAATGCAGAGCATCTTTTTTTTGGGGGGGGGAGTTGGAAGACAATCCCCATTGTCTAATACAGAGATTTTGAAATGATGGAAGTCTAAATTTTCACAAGAATGTAGGAAAAGCATGAAAGAATGTGAATGCAGTTAATTTCCTTTCACTAGACCTTTTTTTCTTAATCAGGGTTATCAGGATACCCCCTCCTTATTAACATTGCCTCACAAAAATTGAATCTCTGCACTAACTTGCTTATTCTAGTGGAGACCACTGTCCATGGTGCTGTATTCTCTAAAGGTAAATGCTACTGACTGAATGGTTATTAATCATAGCATTTTTTTTCTTTCTGTTGAGAAAAGTAGACTAGTAATTTTCTCTTTTGCCGTGCTCACCTTTTTTCCCTCATGCTCTTAAAAATTTTTTAATTAACATACTCTGAGTATGCATTGGAAGACCCATGGAAGTATAGCTGGATTTTACCAAATTATGTTTAAAATCAGTGCAACATGTTGTGATATAATGTGGTTCAAAATGTGATTTGGGGGTAATTTCAGAGATACTGAAAGTCAATACATCTATATTCCACAGACACAGGTAAGTAAAGAATTTAGAAAAGGTTAGATACAGTACAAATCTTGTTAGAGCTTGTGATGTACATGTGGTTCAGAGTGTAGCATCCTAAAGTTGTAGAATGCTATAGCTAAACTTTTCTATTTCATGAGAAGTAGGATAGGGTAGAGGGAAGGAATTTCTATTAACATTAACAAAAAGATTTCCCTTAACTCCTGTGCAATGTAAGGCAATGAATCCAAATTGAAGTACCTAGTACCTAGTATGGGAAAGAATTGATTCTTTTCAATCTATTCATGGTAGTCCTGATCCAAACCAGAACCCTGTCACTTTACCCTTTGTAAACAAACAAGCCAACAAAAGCATTGGATCATCTCTGTGCAACACAACTATTGTATTGCAGTGCTGCTCAGAGTTGGCAAATTCCCACTGTGTGAACTTTCAACTTCCAGAATTGTAAGTCCTGGCATGCTAGCTTGGAATCATGGCAACTGAAATCTATAGAACTAGAAGTTTTCAAAGTTCATGGTTAGACTTTCAGTATGTTCTGAGTTTTCATTCTGTTATAATTTTGTTCAGGACATGTTAGTGCCTTGGGTGCAGGTAAAATATACCATATATTTCTTCCAATGTATGATTTCATAGTAGGGGGAAAAGGGTAACCAGCCTTCTATCTTGCACACCTATTTTTTTAATCATTTTTCAATACCAGAAAACAGTTGTAAGCTGTTTCCTCTAAATGCTAATTGCTTGGTTTCATTGTTTATTACTATGCTAAGTTGATTAGTTATTTTATTACTATATTGTTCATCAATATTGATCTGAACATTGGAAAGGATTGATTATTAGTCTTTAAAAATAAAGGTAAGTATGTTATACTTTGTAAGAGCCAATTTGGTGTAGTGGTTTAAGGCATTGGGAAAGAAACCAGGATACAATGGGCTTTAGTCTCATGTTAATCACAAAGGCAGTGGGTGACCTTGGGCTAGTCACAATTTCGCCCAGCCCTAGGAAGGAAGCAATGACAAAATACTTCTGAAAAACCTTGACAAGAAAATGCAGGACTTTGTCATGGCATCTCTGAGAATTGGATATGATTGAGCAGGGGGCGTAAAACTTTAAATATAGGTAAATATATTTATTTATTCTGCATTTAATTAGAATTATTATGTGGAATCTTTACTTTAGATTACAGTTTTATTTCCTGAAATCTTAACTATCACAAACGTAGGTTACAATTGTGGTGGTGTTTAGCATAGAGAAATCAAACTCTCTGAAACTGGTTGGCTAAAAGTGAGGACTGGGGTCACTATCCAAAAATAAAGATTAAAAAGTTAAATTTGTTTTATTTAGGATTTAAAATATAATCCTAAGGAACCTGAAGGTTATGGGTTCTTGAGGGAAAGAAAATAAGAAAAAATAAGAAGCTTATCTTCTATCGTAAGACTATTTGCATTCTCATTAGGAACATCCTTGCCTTTTATAATTGGTCTCAGTATGCTGTTGTCCAAAAGTGCTAAAAAAAGTGAAAGTTGAATAAAGGATAATTTATTGCATTGTTCCTTCTTTCTCTCATCTCCCATCATTCCATCAGCAGCTATATATAACCTTGTTTGCAGAGTTTTCATTACTGGTGGTAATGTACGATAATTGAAAATTGAAGTTTTTATAAAACTGGCTGGATCTGGGGAGCCTGGCATTTAAAATCAGATAATAAAACAGTATTTAGTCTGAATACAGATTAGAAAATTTTATTGGGCCTTCCTGAAGGAAGGGCAAGCTAACACAGTAAATTTGCAAATCCCCCTCCTACTTATTTTAAGAACTTTATTTGCATTACTAGCACAGCTGTTTACATCTAATTCCGAAAGTTAAAGTAGACAACTCCATAGATTCTTACATATGGGCAATACATAACTGAGAATGCTATGCTGATAAATGAAAATACCATAATTTTTGTGCCAATACATAATTGCTGCAAAAGAACAGAACATGGTTTAAACAGGCGTAATATATGTTATGTAATACATATCAGCAATGTTATATTATAATCACAGGAAAAAATATATGCTACCAGCAATAGAGTTCTACAATTCTGAGTACAGCATTCTTCATTTGCATCACAGAATACTAAAACTTTGAGTTTCCTTAATGGACTAAAGGAAGGACAATAAACTGAAGCTGAATATCAAGGAAAGCTATTGGCAACCAGTTCATCTTACCAATGAACTGTCTATATACTTGGTGGCAATTATCTTCTGCCTCTAGAATATTAGATGAAAATGGTGGTAGATACAGCATTACTCTGAAGGCTAAGGGTTGCAAGATATCAAGGCTTGTACATCAAATATGAACTTCTGTGACAAAATTAGCTTGGTTACAGTTATGCATATTGAACTTCTTCAGTAAAGTTTTGTCATTTGTAACCTATTCAGGATGTACATCAGGTGACCCACAGTGCACTCTTATTTGAGAGTGAACCCCATTGTTTTCAGTTGATTTACTTCCAAAATGTACTCATATCTAGAGGACTGGATTGCGTGCTCATTTAGATCTGAATATCTCAGCCATAATGGGTACATACTGAGCTGCTACACTTGAAGTCGTTGGCAAAATTCCCATTGATCTTTTCTTGAATCAAAAAGGCATATAAATAGCTGCATTGCTCTTTAAAAATAATTGGAAAAAGGGTGTAAAATAAAACAAGCATTCTAAAAACAGTAAAAAGACTTAAATTACACACTTTATTGTATAAGCATGATGTGTTTATAAAGCAAGCTATATGTATTGACAGAAGGCCGTTCAATGCAACTGTAGTACTTTACATAAAAGCTTTCTGAGATATCTTGGAGACAGAAGGCTTTAACATGAGCATGTGAAAGAGGGCAATGGAATCCTGAAACTATTTACCATATGTTTCGTAGTTATAGTAATAAGACTCTGCTCAGATAGCTCACATGGATAAAACAGAAAGCATTTGTGCCAGGATGAGATTGACAAATTGAATCAATTAGGATTAGAGATGGCTTAGACAATCTGGTGAAAACATTTACAAACTTTGTGAAAAGAAACCTCAGAATGATCATTCACCACGGTTGGAGCAAGCGCTATCGACTTTAGACATATAATAAACAAACACAAGTTTAGAGAGAAATTGATATTACAAAATTATATTTCACGGGAGGGGGGAGCAGGATTTGGAAGTTATAATGGCTTCTTTTAGGAGATGTCTGGTGAGAGGCTAGTAGGCACATTAACAAAACTAGAATGAAGATAGATTTGAAGTAGGCAGGAGAGAAAGGAAAAACCTGGTTTAGTTTTCTGTTGGTGGAATAACTAATGAAAATAAGTAGTTTCTTATCTGTTATTTTGAATACATTCTTCCACTTTAAATAAAAAGTTAACTATTGAGTGTAGGTGGAGCTCACTGTGTTTAACTAGAGTTCATTATATAAGTCTAACTGCTATTGCTATTTCATTTAGAGGAGATAGCAGAATAAAAAATATGGAGGATTAGATTAGAAAACTCTTTAAATTCAATCAGCGATGTTTGGGAAACCTTTGCGTGTGCTGAAATGATATATCCTTCATCAAATACTTTGTAGGATAAGTTGTGTCTGAGTTATGGGATCTAATCAAGGGAGTCTGCAGGAAAATCCCAGCTTCTTGGCAGCAAGATAGTTTATAATATGAAGCTGGAAATGTTTCTCGCAGACTCTGAGCTCTTTCAAGAATTGCTCAGACAGCACAATTTGAATGTTAATGAAGATTCAGCAAACCCACAAGACCAAAATATAACAGCACAAGTCATTTCTATAATTTCCCACTATTGTATCGTTAATGGAACATAAATCCACTATAACACCAGCAATTAACAATCATGACTAACTTACAAGAAACGCTGGGAGAAGGGCATAGCAAAATACAAAGTCATGCCATTTTTATTGTTTCAGGTGAGAGGAGAACAGCTAATGCACCACTGTCTCAAATGTAATCTATTAATGTCTTCATTTGCACTGTAAATGCTGCAAGGTGCTTTGTTAAGTGAACAGGTCTCATTTACTTATATGGAGGAGATTTTCATTTATTTCATACTAGGAGTATTAGCAGCATAATGGGATGACAAATCTTCCCTCTAGGACGGGTTCAAAAAGCCTGACTCTGCCTGATAACACTGAATATTGACAGGGCACATACAACATTGTTATATTTTGAGACTTTTGATTTTTCCACTTCAGGTTTTACAAGATATCTTCCTCCCACTTTTCCAGGTGACTCATCAGAACCGCCTGTTCTATTCCCAGCTTCTTTTCCAAAAATGTGAAGTTTATGTATTTTACTTATAACTATGATATTTGGTTTGCTTTTGTTTGATTTCCAGTGTGCATTATGGTTCCATTATTTATAATTCTCTATTCGTGTTTTTTTTTTAAGTTAACAGACTACATTCTAAAATTTGGAAATATGCAAGTTTTTGAGAATGCAAATTGGTTAATTTCATATCAAAATATAACTGAAGCATGCATCTTATTTCTGTAGTTCCAGACTCTCCTTGTGACAGAGATAATAAATAATTCTTAAATTATATCATACTTTGTATTTGGAAGAGTTTATCTTAATGACCAGCATTAAACCAAATTGAAACATAAAACATTTGTTTAAATTGGTTTAAAGCTTGTGCTTTTGAGCTATTATGGAACAGATAAAAAGAAAGTGGAATGCTGCAACAGCTGCCATATTAGTGCATATTACACCTGGCATAGTCCATTTGCTTCAGTACCTTGAATTATTGAAAAGGCAAGGATGTGAAAATGTTCTAAATGAGAACATATTAAAATGAATCTTAAGTCCTTACATATGCTTAGCTTGTACCAATTCAGGGCAGTGCTAGGGCCCTTTGCTCCCACAGAATCTTGGGTCTTCTGTAGCGCCTCCAACCAAACAGATTACTTTCTGGTTCATTTCCAACATCTGTGCTGTAAAAAGAGTTTTGCACCATTAACTTTGGAGTTGTAGAGCTAATGATTTCCCACGAATGAAAGCAAATATATGAGTCCCAGGGTAATGTTGCAGGACCCAGTCTGAGCTGGTCACTAGGATGAAAGGTTTGTTCTTCCAAGCTTTTGGACTTACGCTGGAGCTCATCCTCAAGGAACTTCTCTCTCTACAGAATGTGTCAGAGAAGTTCCCCAAGCAAGGGCTCCAGCACAAGTCCAAAAGTTTGGAAGAACAAACTTCTGGTCCCATTGACTAACTCAGATTGGATCCAGCTAATGATTTCCTATTACTGTAAATGTCTTCCTTTTCTTATTTTTGGGTTCTTTGGTCAGCTTCTTTCTTTCTCTTCCTCTCTTAATATTATTTCATCCAACTCCTTGAACTGAGTGGGGAGGGGGAGGAGAGGAAGACTTTGTTTTCTTGCAATGCAAGGGATGTGTATGCCAGCTGAATTTTTGCACCTCTGAACTGTTATGCTGAAGAGAGGTCTAATTGGCTCAGAGGGAGCATTTGGCATTGCAGAGTTGACAGCAGTGAGGAGATTCAAGAGAGCAATGCACAAATGCTTCTGAGAGTATATATGACTGAGTAGAGCAAGATTCCATTGTTTCTGTTCACTGAACTGTTCTATGATAGAGAACATCTCTGATGTTTTATTATTCCTACCTGTTGGTAATAATTACATATTACATATACACTAAATTCATTCCTGATGCTTGCCCTTTACCTCCTGTGTGCAGTTATCTTTTTTCAATTCTGCTTTTGCAAACCTTTTTGTACCCTTTATTAATCCCAATTTATCACCCATTTTCTTCATATCAGGTTACCACTTCAGAATTGTAATTAATGGAATAGAGATTTAACTAAGATAGTGGTTGGGAGAATCACAATTCACTCTCAAATGTTTAATGTATTCAGATAACATTGTCCCGGGCTAGTGTTTTTATACTCTGCACTTCCTATCCCTCCTTGTTCTGTTACTGTTTTTAATGGCTTTAATAATGTTATCGACTCAGAGAAGCTCAATTATTGGAAGGAGTAGAGCTATTATTATCATAGTTATCATCATCTCAGATATATGAAAGGATCCTGAAAAGTAACCGATTTAAAGTAGAATTTCATGATTATCTTCTTGATGACCTCCATTCTATGAATATGATGCCACCACTTGCCAACTTCTGTTGTTCCAGAAGGTATTTCTTCAAAGGACTTTCTTTTGCTAATGAGAAACAGTTGGGTAACCATTTCTTTTTATATCACTTGACATATTTCAGTGGGGTTTAGGAAACAGTTCTTAGTTGATGGTCATTGTATTGATGATTTTGCAGCCCAAATAAATACACAAAGTTAGTGGACAAAGCTCTGTCTTTATTGCAATTATTTTCTGAACAGAAAGAAACTAGAAAGTCATTATTCAACATTAGAAAATGATTATGAAGTGCACCACTGTTGTTCCCTTCAAGGTTCAGAGAAACCAAAACATCAGCTAGGAAATATTCACTCTTGCCACATAGTTAAAGAACAGATGTTTCTACATAATTTGTCAAAAGAAGGAAAAAGAGAACAAATTTATTCTCTTATTCTCCTTGGTTTTTTTTTTAAGAGCAAAGGCGTTCTGAGTGATGAAATAAGAAATCATGAATCTGTCATGGATCTGTGACCTCTATGCATTATATTTAGTAGGAATACATTCTTGAAAACATGGCTGTGAGAAAATGTGCATATATTTTAAAAGAATACTGGATTTTATTTCATTTGTGCAAGGCTTTTATTGTCTCCCTTAATGCATGGAATACATCCCTTTAAAACTTTGGAAAAATGCTTCTTCTCCAACCTGCCATATTTTTCAGACTATAAGACCCACTTTCTCCCCCACCCCCTAAAAGAGGCTGAAAATTTGGTCTGTCTTATACTCTGAATGTAGCTTTTTGGAAGCTTTTTTCAGCCCTAATGAGGTGCTAACGAATGAAGCAATCTTCCGTTTCAGGCAAAGCATGAAAGGCATGGAAGATCGCAAGATCAGATCACAAAATAGCTTCACTCGTTAGCACCTCTTTAGGGCTGAAAAAAAGCTTCTAATATTTTTACTACAGCATACTGTTGGAAAAAATTCCCGGTTTGTTACTATGAAAGATTTGAAGACTGCCTTAAGAGGTACTTCTTTTGTCCAGTTTCTATTTTGGGGAGATAATCCTCTCAAGGGCAAGGCAAAGAGTTCCTGTGACTACATGATTTCTATTCTTTTGGGGATAATCCCTTTAAGGGCAAGGCAGGGATTTTTCCTATCGGCTATCTGAGTTTTCTCAATGGTTTCCTTCAGGCAAGCACTAGGCTGGTTTGTTGAGTCAGCTTTGTTACATTTTTACAGGTGTGAAGTGCTTTTTGCTGAATGCCCAGATATCTAGTTAAGCTTATTAAGAATTTCCCTGGCCCTCCTGGGAAAAACAAAAAAGTGGCAAAAATTGTTGTTTTATTATACTATTGTGTTTGCTTGCTTTTCTGGTGTTATGGGAATAAAAAATGAAAGCTGGTGTTTCCTATTTTCCTCCCCAAAAATTAAGGTGCATCTTATACTCAGGTGCATCTTATACTCCAAAAAATATGGTACATCGATGTAGGTCTCTTAATCAACTATTTTCTTTTGTTACCAACATTTTAGCCTAACTGACACATAATCACAAAGGCAGCAGTACTACTTACTGAGGACCTATAATAACATGATTTCATCTACTTTGTTGCTGTTGATCCCTTTGTGTGCCTGCTTGCTTATTTATTTCTTTTTTTAATTCCTTATTTTGTTTGTGTATACCCAGTTTACGTTCATGCTTTTATTGCTAAGGCACTCAAGCCAATTTAGTGTAGTGACAAATTGTTGGACTTGGACAAGGGTGACCTACCCTAGAGCCAAGGTGGCGCAGTGGTTAAATGCAGCACTGCAGGCTACTTCGGCTGTTCAAATCTCACCGGCTCAGGGTTGACTCAGCCTTCCATCCTTCCGAGGTGGGTAAAATGAGGACCCAGATTGTTGTTGGGGGCAATATGCTGACTCTGTAAACCGCTTAGAGAGGGCTGAAAGCCCTATGAAGCGGTATATAAGTCTAACTGCTATTGCTATTTCCTCAAAAATAAGACCTCCCCAGATAATAAGCCCAATCAGGCTTTTGAGCGCATGTGCTAAAATAAGTCCTTTCACAAAAATATTGCAATACAGCAGCAGCCATGAGATGGCCATGCTCGTCGCCTCCTACACTTCAAAAATAATAAGACCTCTCTGAAAATAAGGCCAAGTGCTTATTTCAGGGAGTCAAAAGAAAATAAGACTATTTTCGGGAAAACATGGTAGGTTCAAATCCAGATTCAGCTATGGAAACTGACTAGGTGACTTTAGCTCAGATCACCTCATAGGGTTCTTGTTGTAATGAAAACCTGGAGAACAGAATGTTATATGTACTGTCTTGAATATCTAGATGAAAGATACGAAATAAATCTGATGAACAAACACCAAAACAAAACAGGCCTTTTGGGTGTGATAACCTCCCTATCCATTCTGTGCATCTTCTTGAGGGCCCATTTGCTTGCTAAATTGTTGGTAAACTGTACGCTTAAGCACTTTTTTTAAAAGGAAAAATGTTTTGCTGAAAGGGCTTCTGTTTTATCTAATGTGATGTAACCTTGAACAACCTCCCTCCCACACTAAGCAAGTTTAGAAGTTAATGCTGAGGTCAAGGAAATAGAGAGAAGATTAGGACATAGTGTATTCATCTAGAAACTACAGCATATTTGAAATAGACTGCATATCAGCAAATACAGCATTATGTCCTCGTCATGAAAAGGGACAATGTGATACGGAAACCAAATGTATTGGAAATGTTCCTATGTAGCTTACTATCAGCATATATAGAATGTGTCAATGCCCTATGTGGTATATAAAAATTATACGACCTCTGTTCATGTAACATACAGTATATGCTATCAGAACTAAACATAATTCCTTACAACTTGGTTCCAAATTCAGTGAAGGCCCAGACAACAGAATGAAATAAAACTTTTTCCCTCTCTCTTGCATTTTTTGTGTGTGCATAGTTCAAACCTGGCAATGGTATTCCAGAAGTGGCTACCATATTCAATCCGCCTCTTAGTGACTTTGTAAGAATGCTTTGTCACAATCTAGCATTCATTTGATTATTAGGATGTATTAGGTATTAGAAGGAAAGATACTTTCAACATCAACATCTTAGTGGGCAAGATTTGGAAGAAGAGCTTCCATTTATTTTCTCCAGAATTCCCAGTGATTTTTTTATGTTATTGCTCTGAACTATTATGAAACAATAAAACTGCCAACAACAGTGATGTCTTAGGAGGGATTCTGATATTTTTTGTACTCTCTTTTGCTTTGGCCCACCTCCTGAATACAACTCTAATGTGTCTCCCCTCAGTACCCAGGTAAGTGTGTTACTTTCCTCTGTTTGTAAGTCATCTTTATTGGATTAAGTGAGCTGAGATGCCCTCTTGTCATTTATTTAAATGGCCATCAACATTAAGTTCCATGCCACAAAATTTAACTTATAAGTTGATTTATTATTTATTTAAATAAATTAATTGACATCTTTTTATGTTAATAGCGTTTATAGCTTGTTCATGTTTACTAGAAAGTGAGTTCCACTTAGTTTTAAATTCTTTGAGTTGTTCTTAGCAGTAGTGATCTTAATAATCTATAGATTTTATGTGATTGTATTGTCCCACAATTTATATCTCTATAGTTTTAATTTTCCTGTTTTCCTATTTTATGTCTAAACTCTCTTTATCCAACTTAAGAGCTGAGATGGCACAGTGGTTAGAGTGCAGTATTGCTATCTGCAGTTCGGCAGTTCATATCTCACCGGCTCACTGGCTCAAGGTTAACTCAGCCTTCCATCCTTCTGAGGTGTATAAAATGAGGGCAATATGCTAACTCAAATTGTTGAGGGCAATATGCTAACTCTGTAAACTGCTTAGAGACGGCTGTAAAAGCACTATGAAGTGGTATATATGTGTTATTATTATGATGATAACCAATTAGAATAAATAGCCTGCTTTACAGAATAATGTTAATACATATATGTTTGTAACTCTGTTTTGGAAATTATTAATAGAAATCCATTAATAATCTCAATTAATTTTAAACAAATTTTTCATTATTTTACAATTTGAGAATCTTTGTAAAATGTAAATGTTTGAGGACAGAATTATCACTATCACCTCGGCAACTATAAGAGCCGAGGTGGTGCAGTGGTTAAATGCAGCACTGCAGGCTACTTCAGCTGACTGCAGTTCTGCAGTTCGGCTGTTCAAATCTCACCGGCTCAGGGTTGACTCAGCCTTCCATCCTTCCGAGGTGGGTAAAATGAGGACACGGATTGTTGTTGGGGGCAATATGCTGACTCTGTAAACCACTTAGAGAGGGCTGAAAGCCCTATGAAGCGGTATATAAGTCTAACTGCTATTGCTATTGCTATTGCTATCAATTCTTTTAATATTAAAAGAAATGTCTGTTTCACTTTTTGTTCTTAGAAAAACTAACACGAATGTAAAAAAAAAAGCCTCTTTTTTAATTATAATTATAAGACACAAAATAGCTGACCTGAATATATATGTCAGAACAGAATTATACATTTTTATCAGGTAAGAAGATAGGTAGTTAATTCTCCACTATATCAAGAAACAGATAATTTATTAATGAACTTATCCTTGTTAATAAATTATGCTGCTTCGTTGTGTAACTGAACATTAAAATCCTGAAATATATTAGGATCCCATAAATATTTAATCTTTCTTCCATCCCACACAAATTTTCTATTTTTATTTTTTTGACATTGGAGAGACCCCATTCCAATGATAGAGGGTAGAGAGGACCATCACCAATCTATAGAGCATGGGTGTCTGATCACGCTGCTTTGAATTCTGGGAGTTGAAGTCCAGAAGTGTTAATGTTCCAAGTTAGACACCCCTGGTGCAGAGACTCTCATCTATTTTAGTTATCTGATTTCTTTTGATAACATAAAGGCACTCAAAGGGCCGAGCTATCATTTATAAAGAAGGAGCTAATTGAGGCATTCAGATATACTAATGTAGAGAAGTTGTAGCTAATTCCAGTATTTACAAATGTGAAAGGGGATATTAAAATAAAAGTTGAGGGGAAATAGGACCTTTAAACAAGGTTATTGTAAGCATCTAAAATGTGGGGAAAGATGGTGGGTTTACATTTTTTACATCACTATGATCTCATTTAGGATTATCTCATTAACATCATACATCATGCTAGTAGTGAAAATAATACTGGTAGGATTTACTATTGAATAAATTTGCATAGGGTTGCAGTATATTCCACATTTAAATGTTTCTTATCTTTGTCTTTAGATTTATCTTTGTCTTTAGATGTTATGGATCCAGATAGCATATGCTTATAGTTTGGAAATTTTCTTCCTCTGACATTTTTCTCTATTTGGCATACTTCAAGTGAAAACCCATTGTATCTTAGTCAGTATCTTTGGTTTCCTTTTGTCTCCCTCTTTTATATTATCATTGTTTGCTTATATGTGCATGTGTGTTTCCAAATTATTCATCACTCTGTTTTGCTTAGTAAGAAATTCTGTGATGGACAAAAAAATAAGATTTTTTATCTCTGCAGAAGACATGCAAATTGAGTTTTTATTATATACCTCGGGTCCCATTTTCATTAATATTTCATCAAAATTACAAGAGAAAGCACAGTATTTACCAGTTAAGGCTTCTTCAGTGAAGGTGGAAGATGTGGCATTAATAATATGCCATCATTTTCTACTGGTATGCATTTTTATGAATTAAATTGCCTGAAAGGGTTAAGAAATAGAGGATTTGTAAAATAATTAATAGTTTTCTCATGTTTTATTCAACAACTATCTGATAACCCGGCACTGCCTGAGTATTTAGTTATGCTAACCCTCCTTCCATGAACCCTCCTTCCATTTCTAATGTTGGATTTCTCCCCTTACCAGAGGAAGCCCCCTTGTGGAATACTGTGAAGCCATTACCATGGCAATTCCACAACGCTGTACAGTAGAAGCCATTTTTAGGCACAAAAGGCTGTATCTTAACAACACCCCCTCCCAAGGGGTGTTTGGAGTGTCTTACCCAGAGATGGTATTCAGCAGGTTCTGACCAGTTCTGGAAAACCGTTAGCAGAAATGTTGAGTAGTTCGGACAACGGGAAAATACCACCTCTGATTGGCCCTGCCCCCAACTATTCTGTTCCTTCCGTGTCCCAGCTGATTGGGAGGAAATGGGGATTTTTCAGTAACCTTTCCCTAGAGTGGGGAGGGAATGGAGATTTTACAGTATCCTTCCCCTACCACAACCACCAAACCACGTCCAAAGAACCAATAGTAAAAAAAAAAAAATGAATCCCACCATTGGTCTTACCCCCACAGTATTTGCTTCCAGAATGTAAGTCATCTGTGTACCAAGTTTGCTTGAGGCATTCCAGAGTTATGCTGGAACATAAACAAACACAACCTTTATATACAGTGTGTGTGTGTGTGTGTGTGTGTGTATGTGTATGTATGTATGTATGTATGTATGTATGTATGTATGTATGTATATATATATATATATATATATATATATATATATATATATATATATATATACATATATACATATATACATATATATAAATAAATAAAACTTTGATTTAAAGTTGCATTGTTTTTACAGAAATAAAGGTTCAGATGGGATCCATCTTTATTGTAGCTTTATCATATATTTTTCATCATTAAAATGTACAGTATGTGTAGTCTTGAAGTCTAGGAATTACATCATACAGCGTAACATGAGTCATGCAAGAAAAATATGTAGGATAAATAATGAATGTAAGGCTGTCTCATACAATTAATTTTATAGGAGTTTACCTTTCTCTCCTATCTGAACAATTGGATTTCTGATTGAAGCAACTGTTTACATCACCATATAATACACTTGGTAGAAATAATGTTTATGGAATTTAAATTATCCTACCTGTTTAAACAATCCTTAAAATATCTAGCTTGACGACTTTCAGTTAAAGGTCAGCCCACCTCACTTAGCAATTTTCAAAGTATAGCAACCAAATCTTAACTTTCAAATTGTTTTACAGTAGTACCAAAGTAGTATCTTGTTATATAAGTAAGTATGATACAGTGGTTAAGGCATTAAGCTAGAAACTGGGAGTCGGTGGGTTCTATTCTAGCTTTGGGCACAAAACAAATTGGTGACTTTTGAGCCGGTCACTCACTTGCAGCTCTATGAAGAAGGCAATAACAAAACATTTCTGAAATCTTGCCAAGACAGTTTCAGGAACTTGTCCAAGCAGTTCCTGAGAATCAGATATGATTGAACAGAACACATACAGAACATAATGTTCTATCTTTCTATTGTGGAATCAATTAAACAATACAGATAAAAGTCAGTAATGTCAGTATCTCAGGGAACATATTTTATATTTGTGAAATTGTAATAAAACCTCCTTTACAGTTCATATGTATACAGTCAAATGTATTTCTTCCATTGTAAGATTGGAGAGGAATTCTCTTTACCCTGCCTCAAAAAACAACAACGAATTTTAGGGGGAAAAACCCTTTGCTTCCTACCTATTTATTCTTTTATTTAATCAATTTAAACAGTCAGTTATGGCTCTGGGTGGGGAACATAAGATTGGAAACTAACAGAACAAAATAAAAAAAGAGAAATAATGCAAAAAGAGTATATTGATCAACCTAATGAAATCCATATAAAAATAATCACACTTAAAAAATCATATCGGCATGCTTTCAACCAATCACTTGTCTATGTCAGAACACTCACTGAGAGATTCAGCTGTAAAGCAAGCATTAGTCTTTTTTCTTGCTACAATCCGGGCCATTTTGATTGCCTTGAAATGGACTGAAATGTTTCCACTTATATACAGTACATGAAAGGTTCAAGAAGCGTATTATTTAATCTCCATCAAAACATGAAGATGTGCATTTCAGTATTCAGTCTATGACCTCTTGGTTTGCTCAGATTTTTGTTCTTTATTATTTTGTTGGATTCTTTTAGATGTAGATTTTAGATTTTATTGGACATTTATAGGCCGCCCTTTTCCCTGAGGGGACTCAGGGCGGCTTACAATCAAAAAGGAAAGGGAGTGTAGGACAATACAAAAAGAAATGTACACAAAAGTAAATCAGGTTCCCGTAAATCAGGTTTCCCTTTACATCTAGACTTTTCTTTTTCTTTCTTCATTTGATCCTGCTTGCTTATCAAGTTTGTATCAGTATGGGCATATTCATTAGACATTGGTGAATACATTCAGCTCTCACCTCTCCAAGTGATACGATGCATATGTATCAATTGTATCTTCAACTTGAAGTCGAAGTCAGCTTTTGGTGACTTTTGTGGGCACATTCATGTAATTTTCTAGCCTACACTAAGGAAATGCTTGGCCGTTGCCTCTGCTAAGATGGTTTTGATTTCTTAGTCTAATATTCCCTGATCCGTAGTCTTCAGTAGAGCAGGCTTTTGCATGCTTTCTAATGGACTCAAAGAGATTGTATGTGCATTGATTGTATGATTGTTTGGCCCTATTATTAAAATAAACGCAAACACATTTGAATATGGGCTGAATTGGAATAAAATACGACAAGTCTAAGTGTTTCCATAATAACATCACATCTTTGAGCATTATCCCAATATTATCCCAATTTTGTGCATCTTGAATAGTTTGATAGAGGGGAATTTATATACCAATGTAGTAAATGTTAATACTATTACTATTTCAGGCAGAGTAAATGTATTCAAATGACAAAATACATAGAATGAATGATCATTCCTGCAAAGAATATGTTACCACGAAGGAAACAATATAAATTCAGTAATAAGCTTCTACTATGAGAACTGTTTTTTTTTAAATCTTACTAGGCTGATTATTACTTTATATTTCTATGATCTGTTATGAATTTAGGTAGAAAATAAATATCAGCAATAATTGATCATATCAACAATATTTAATAGCAGAATTTATGAATTAGTTAAGGGGGGAAAATTAAGAAGCATATTCTGATACAGTGAATCTAATACCTCAGATATTGAAGATAACTAATTACATGTGCATTCAAACCAACAATTGTGCTGAATTAATAGGATTCATCCTGTGCACATATCAGAAAATAAAGTTAAGAGCAGAAGTAACTAAGCAAAAGAAAAATGGATTCTGTATGTATATAGGTCTTGGTCTCTCTCTCTCTCTCTCTCTCTCTCTCTCTCTCTCTCTCTCTCTCTCTCTCTCTCCCCCTCCCTCCCTCCCTCCCTCTCTCTCTCTCTCTCTCTCCACACACACATACAATAGTTATAGGATAAAATACCATAACCCCTTTATCACCCCTACAATCTATCCCAATCAGGCCCATATATGCAGATCATTTAGTCAGAAATTGTGCTGTATTAAATGTGATTTTCAGATTGTGGCCCGGTATGTTTTTTAATATGGGCCTCCCACTGGGCCATACATTTACTATGTGGATGAAGGTACTTATCTCTTGTCCCCTTATATAAACAACAATCGAATAATATGAGTCAGATCTTCTACCTTTTCAGCATTGGTACCAATGATCATAAGTTTGATGTGCTGAAAAGGGATTATAGAACTTGAACATATTCAGAGACTGTCTGAATAAGCTTGGTTGCTGTCACAAATGTCTTCTTTGCTACACATTATGTAAAAACTTTAATAAGGACAGAATATACAGCATGAATTTCAAATGTTTTTTATTAAAATGCACTTAAATAATGAGAAATCATTACATTACTGTCTTTGAAGGAGCATAGAATCTGTTAAACTTTCCTCTAGAGTAATTTTGATTAACAAGCAAATTGGGAAATGCATGCAAGGAAGCTAATTGGAATAAAAAGAATGAATCAGCTAATTCATTATTATTTCAGAATTATTTGCCCACTTTTCCTTGAAAAAACCTTGGGCTGCTTTTTTTTTTTAAAAAAAAACCCTACATTTAATTGGTTGTGTTAAGTGACATTTAATTTTCCTTCAGTCAACATAACTTGACCCCACAATTATCATCCAGAAAGTATCTGTTTGAAATGTGGCTATATTGCAGTTCTTCTATTTTTTTTTTTTTTTGCAAGTGTCGCTATTTATATCTAGATATATTTTTTTTATAGCTACAGTTCTGCAGTGTAGAATAGTTTCTTCGTCATATTAAAATTTAGCCTAAATACTTAATTCATTATAACACAGCTTAGTTTCCCTTTAATGCCTTTGAATTCCCTGGATATATTCATTGTTAAGATGGTAATATTCAACACTATAGGATTGCAACTTTACCTGTTAAGTATCAAATAATGACATGATGTGTAGTATACCATTGATTTTATCACCCAGACTTGCTGAATGGCATTTTAAATGTCTTACTGACATACACCTGTTGGGTTGAGGGACATGAAAATCGATGGTCCATTAACACTTATTGTATTTCCACAGTGTACCAACATTTTCCTGTTCTGCCCTACTTGCAGCAGCTGCTGCCCTGTGCTTTTGCTGTGGTTGAACTCATCTTAATGGACTGGCTTCACATTTCTTTATAGCCAAAGGGCTTTCAGTTCTATTATTAAACTACAAAGAAAAGAAAAAAAAAGCTTAGTACAGTACTTGCTCAGATGGATGTAAAGAAAGCTCAAGCAAGAGAGATGTGTCTGTTAATGGTTACAGCATTATGGACCCAGAGATGCACAACTTGACTTAATTATGTTGTTCTCCATACAAAATAATGTGATCAAGGCTGTTCTGAGGAACCCTTTAAAGAGGCAAACCAAATATCTTACTAAGACCAATATGACTCTGTTCCTATAAATAGGTACATGGATGTTAACACATGGATGTTCTCTGTCTTATACTTACTGTACTTATACTTACTTGCGAGCATAGAGCAATAGAGTGATCAACTTAGTGCAGAAGGGACTTTGGAAGTCTTGCTCATTTTGGACAAGAAGCTGTCTATCTCTTCTGAAAAACCTCCAGTGATATCTTTATCTAGTGATATCACTATCACAATTTCACTATTTTGATAGTGCTATCTATATCTAGTACCATATTTTTCAGAGTATAAGATGCACCTTTTTTACTCAAAAAAGAGGCTAAAAATCTGTGTGCGTCTTACACATCGAATACAGCATTTTTTTGCCTTCCGAAGCCCCGCCTCGTCACCAAAATGGCCATGCATACTTTTGTGGAGGCTTTCAGAGAGCTCCTGGGGGCTGGGGAGGGCAGAAATGAGCATAAATGAGCAGAAAATGAGCTATTTTTTGCCCTCCAGCCCCCAGCAGCACTCTATAAGCCTCCATAAGGCTATGCATGCAAAATGTTTGACAAAAAATGAGCCCGTTTTCCTGAAAAACAGGCCATTGTTTGCTCGTTTTTGCCCCCCCCCCCCCCAGGAGCATTCTGCAAGCCCCCCTAAGGCTATCCATGCCTTTAAAAAAAACTGGGCCTGTTTTTGTGAAAAATGGGCCATTTAGGGGAGTTTTGCAGAATGCAAAAACTTTTTTTTCCTTTTGAAAAGCTCTTTAACTGATTGATGAGAATTACATTGATCAAGTGTTTGCCAGCAGAAACAAAGTCTTAAGTGCTACAGATTGTCAGCGATTTCCTTCTCCAGCACATGGATAAATACCCCTGGAAACATCTATCTACCTACCTATCTACTCTCTCTCTCCCTACTTACCTACTGTATTTCTCCCTCTCTTTCTCTCTATCCCTCTATCTACCTACCTATCTAGTCTCTCTCTCCTTACCTATCTACTGCATTTCTCTCTCTCTCTTTCTATCCCTTTACCTACCTACCTACCTACTCTCTCTCTCTCCCTACCTACCTACTGTATTTCCCTCTCTTTTTCTCCCTCTCTATCCCTTTATCTACCTACCTATTTTTTTTAAAAAAATGCCTCTTCAAAACTTTGGTGTGTCTTATACTCAGTTGCATTTTATACTCTGAAAATTACAGTGATTAAGATAACCAGTTATTCATAGTCCAATTATGTCTAGTCTCTTTTTGAAGTTGATCCTCACCAACTGTTGGCAGCAAATTCTATACCTTACTTGTGAATTTCTAAACAGATGCTTCCATTGATTGGCCTTGCATCTTCATTTAATTTAGTGGGATCTATTCATCTTCAAACATTGTAGGCAAGAAGAAACAGTAACAACAAAAACTTTACTTTCTCCACATTTTTCATTTCATACTAGATAGCTAGAGAAATAGAGAACACTTTATTTTGTTTATTTTGTTATCTACTTTTCTTCTGAAGTAAAATAAGTTTTAAACCTTTCCTCTAAACCTTTTGGATGTCATTTTCAAACCCTTATATTGCTCTACCATATTCTGATGTTGCAACGCAATGCATCAAAAATTATAATAAATTTTAACAGAAAAGTATTTATACTCCTTTATCTAATGATCCCTAACATAAAATTCATAGATCGAAAACTAGTATGATATTTTCACTGAGTTTTCCATATGATTCTGAGACCACATTTGTTAACATAAAACTAATTGAAACTCATTCACCCAGTTCTTTGAACTTTTCAAGCCTGAATAATTTAATGTCATCACAAACTTGGCTTTTTTTATTTGATCATCCTTATAAACAATGTCCTTTATAAACAATTTTAAAAGTATTGGTTTTGATGCATTTTCAGGGGATCTTCACTTTGTACATCATCCTTAGTTGTCAAATGTTCCCATGTCCACATTCCCATACACATATATTTGAGAATATTAAAATCCATTTCTTAAAATATTTATTTGAATGCTTCATATTCCCTGGAAAATCTCATTTGCATATATAAATTGACTAATTGAATAAAGACTGGCAATTGTTAAAAAAATATGTTTTTGTTTACAAGGTATATGGGTTTAGAATATTGCTTGAAAATTTTTAAGAAATCAGTTTTAGAAAGTAGTCTTTCTATGCTAGCAGCATGGATAGAGCAGTTTGATTTGATGGAGACATTTCTTCCTTACTACACACAATAAAGCATGATTAGATGGCCAGACTGAAGAATGAACTGATTTGAGGCTTGTGGGATCTCCCTTGATTTTTTCTAGAACCCTACAGGACACCAACCAAAGGCAAGTAGCTTGGGACTTTGACCTATACTTTGACATTATAAACCAAGCAATTCTGTAAGCATGTTCATTCTGGGAATTCATTTATTTTCTTCTACATACCTGAACTTTCATTATTTTTACTCTGGAAAGTCATCTTCTATTTCTCTACATAGCCATGATGCAGTGGTGGGTTGCAGGCGGTACACCCCAGTACGGGTGTACCGGAGCCAGCCCAGAGCACCAGATACTGTTTTGGTACATTGCTCCACCCACCAACCCTCGCCCCTTACCTGTGCTTTAAGCTTTTGGCACTTCCTTGCATGCGCATGGCGTGTACAGCGCCTGCGCGACACTCCGCCGAGCAGCTGGAGTGTTGCGGAGGCTTAAGGAAGCATCACAGGCAAGAACAACGCATGGACATGCTGTGTGCGCGCACACACATGTGGGTGACGTCGGGGCCGTTCCAACCGTACCAATTGGAACGGAATCAGGAAGCCACCACTGCCATGATGATTAGTTTAGAAATCCACTAGTGCCGTTGTCACCAAATCCTTTGGGGCTGATAAGTATATTTGATATTTTGGAAAGATTTTGGGGCACTTTCAGCAAGTCCTCAAAGTAACAGCCATAAAGAACATAGCCAGGCACCAACTACTTATTTATATGGAAGCCAAGTTGCAAGATTGATTTCTATCACTTTTTTGAAATTCGTAGGATAATCTTACTACTTTTTCATATGTTTGACATTTTGGAAGTGGAAAAAACAAATCTTGTTTGTTTGATTGTACGTTGTAAAAATTATTGGCCACCCATTCTTCTCCTGGAAACTTACCACAGGGTAACTTGGTGGATTGCAGTCTTAAAAATATAAAAACTATACAAAGTCTTAAAAAATATAGTTAAAATATTATGAAGACCCAAATTCTGTCCCCAATTAAAAGATGGGGAGGGTGGGAGCAAGATGGGGAGAGATGGGATCTGCTGTTAATGTATTAACCACTTCTACCATGATACCCCCTCATTGGAGCCCCAAGCTAATTGGCAGAGCCAGGTCTTTAGGGTCTTAAGGAAGGATACAAGAGTTGGCACATACCTCACTCTGGAAGGCAAGATGGTGCGAACCTCACACAAAAGAGCAGGTCCAATGGCAGAAAAGATTCTTCTCCTGGAAACTGCCAGCCAGAATACTCAGACCTGTGGGGCTCACAGCATGCCTCCTCTACCAGGACAAGTAGAACTGGCCAATCCCATTTGGATGAGACATTCAATTATGGGGCTCACACCACCCTCAATTTCTTTCCTAAGAAAGTTTCTAAACTCTGGGGATCTTATTCATAAAAATACAGGTCATGCTTTAGATTATAAAAAAATTTTTTATTCACTTAATAGCTGATAACCTGGCATTGCCCAGGTATTTATTTATAAGGAGAAAATATCCAGACCAAATGTAATTTCTAATGTTGGATTTTCCCCCTTACCAGAGGGAGCCCCCTTGTGGAGTACGGTGAAGCCATTACCATGGCAACTCCACTGCCCTGAACAGTAGAAGCCATTTAAAGGCACAATAGGCTGTATCTTAACAGACCCCCCCCCCAAGGGATGCTAGGAGTATCTTACCTGCACAGTATTTTTTCCAGAAAGTAACTCATCTGTGTACCAAATTTTGTTGAAATTGCTTGAGGCGTTTCAGAGTTATGCTGGAACACACACACACACACACACACACACACACACACACACACACACACACACGTATATGCATATGATAGTAGAAAACCAGATACAGCAGGGGGTTCCAAGGGTATTGGAATTGAACTATTTTAAACTATTGCACTATATTTAACTATTTTTAATCTGCTCTCTGAGTTTAGTCCAGTTTGATTTCCCAGGTACTTCTATAAACTGTGCCCGAACATCTTTAAGAGTGAGTGGCTTCTATATCTACCTCAGACTTTACCCAAGAGACAGCAGCATTATTTGCAATTTTTTTTTTTAGCAATTACAGTTAGTCTTTTTCTCCTGCTTTATTATTATTTTATTTGTTTTTGTCATCCTTGTGAATCCTAAAGGAATCAGAAGTGGTTCAGCGCTGATATTATTCAGTATATTACAGGGATTATATAATATTAAAATAATAATAATACAAAGTCTAGTAAAAACAATATTTCATGTAAGTCTAGTTAGCTCAGACTGCCAAAAGCTAGGTTCCGATTCTAGAAAGAAATTGGTTTGGCTGTTCCATAAATAGTCTACTGTAAAAAAAAAAAAAAAAAACATATGTAAGTTTTAGTAGAAAAGCCTATTGCTGAACGGAACACAAAAAATATGTTTGCACATATGTTTTTTTTTACATTAGTAAGCATTCTACTGGGGACGCAGCAGCTCAGTGTCTAAAACACTGAGGTTGTCGATCAGAAAGGTTGGCAGTTTGAACCCCTAGTGCTGCGTAATGGAGTGAGCTTCCGTTACTTGTCCCAGCTTCTGCCACCCTACAGTTCGAAAGTATGTTAAAATGTAAGTAGAAAAATAGGAACCACTTTGGCGGGAAGGTAACAGCATTCCATGCGCCTTTGGTATTTAATCATGCTGGCCATATGACACAGAGACGTCTCCGGGCAGCGCTGGCTCTTTGAAATGGAGATGAGCACCACCCTCTAGAGCCAGGAATGCACATATGTGTGAGGCAGTGACGTGCGGTGAGGTTTATGGCTGGTGAGGCAGTCCTCTCCCCCGACATCCCACTGTCTAAAGTGCTTTCTTTCGCCTTCCTGAGCTCATAAAGTCAGACTAGATGAGGCACGTGGTTCTCCTGCCTCCTCCTGTAGAGGGTACTTTTTTAGAGGTTTTTTTAAACAGTTAAGCACTAAGCAGAGTCATCCACTGTGACTCTGGCAGCAACCAGCTCAGCCTTTTTCCTTTTACATTTCTTTTCTTTTCATGATGACAGTGGTGAGGCTCTGCCTCCCCTGCCTCCCCTGACTGCATGTCACTGGTGTGAGGGGAACCTTTACCATTACCTTAAACATTCTACTAGAGGTTGATGTTTTGAAGCATTTGTTCATGACATATCTCCACAAAGCTTGGCCCATAGGGGAAAATCAGAAAACCCAGCTTTAAGCAGATAAAATCATGTTATTGTTTATTTTTTTTGGGGGGGGGGGACCACATGTGTATTCACATGGATTTATTTGAATTTCACATCACTATCATGTTGGAGTGCTACACTGCAGTTTCTAAAAAACTTTGAAACAACAACTAAGCAGAGTTTGGACAGATAATAATAAATTTTGCTGCAGCATGGCAATGCTAGCCTCACAACTAATGAGCCAGCTGTGAGGGCAATTGCAATGGTGGTTTCACAATTTTATCCCATTGACAATACTGCTCAGGCTTGACGCTATGAAAATTGTGCACATTTTCTCAAAAAATTAAAGAAATAAGTTCATAGGCATCTGACTCAAATAAAGGGGTGGCTCACTATATAATGCACAATATAATGCACATTTTCACAATTTTATCAATTATTATTACCTGTAAATATTTTCAAACTCAAACTGGAGAAGTTTGGAGAGATTCTGTCCAATTAGTTTTCTGTCCCTGTCTATGAATAAGAGCTTTTCATGATTGACTGCAATCCTGCCAATTGTCCAGACCTTGGTGATTTTCATGATAAGGGTATTTCTGCAAAATTGCTCATTCTTCTAATACTTAATCATATTTACCCATTTAACCATCACACAGTCTTTTGAACATATTGTTGAGTCATTTGTACTGATTCTCACTTCATTTCAAATCTAGGCTGATTTAAATAGTACTCTCTAACTGATGGTATTTATATAAAATTGTGGGTGTTGTTTTTTATATTTGAGTTATAGCAAAGCTCTAAAGTCAGCTATTTATAAAGCATCAAATACAAGGGGTTAGTAGTCTGTTAAAATATACCTTTCTGTATTATCTCATGTTTATATACCTTCTGTCACTTTTATTCATTATAATGTTACTGGTTCTTTTCATAGTTTATCTGAAACATCTTCCAGACATTTAGCTGATTGGATTTTAAATTCTTAAATGTTAGTTTGGGCGACTATTGTCAAACTCTCTGAGACTGATTCAATTCTACATAATCTCGTTTGAATGGAAATAACTGGGTTCTCCAGAAAAGCTCATTGTGTGCTATCTTGATTGTTTCTCTGGTCCTGGTGAAGATTTTTATTCAGCATTTTTTTAAAAATTGTTCATTATATGAACAGTCCCAGGCTGCGTTAGCAGAGAGACAAAATAAGATCACATGTAGAGTTAGTTTCATTTTAAAATGCCTTTGTAAAACTACACTTGAAATATTGCATCCTGTTTTGGATGCCATAATATAAAAAATATGTTGAGACTTTAGAGAAGAGCAATAAAGATGATTAGGGGACTGGAAGTTAAACATATGAAGAACAGTTTCAGGAATTGAGATGAAGGCAGAACAAGAAGCAAAAAAAACTAATCAAGAAAGGAACCAACCAAGAAACAAGGAAAAATTTCCTGACAAAACACTTAAATCAGTAGAATGGCTTGCTTTCAGAAGTTGTGGGTGCTCCTTTTAAAAAGAGATTGAACAACTATTTGTCTTAAATTTGTTTAGTGTCTCTTGTGGTTGGACTAAAAGACCTCCAAGGTCCCTTCCAACTCTGTTATTCTGATATTCATATTATTATTTTTCAATTATTTGTGAGCTAGCTATAATGATGATATTTTTATAATTTTATTAAAAAGCTTTTACTTGATTAAAAGCAATGATAAAATATAAAAGAGAAAATTAAGATAAAAGAAATTTATTTTGAATTTTTTCATCATATGCAATGTTCTAATAAATATTTCTTCGGGCAGAATTAAATTTAGTTATTCATTCAATTTCTATAGATGCTCAATTCAACCAACTAACTCTGAGCAGCTTACAATTCCAAAATTCTAAAACAATAAATCAATTACAAACAATAAAACAGTAAAAACATCCAGAAAATAAATACAAAGAGCAGCTGAGATAATTAACTAACAATAAAGACAAGAAACAGGATGCTTAACACAGTTTGAGCCCCAGGCCTGGGTACATAGCCATGTTTTTGAAGTCTTATGAAAAGCCATCAGAGTTGGCATCATTCTAATCTGTGATGGGAGAATATTCCATAAACCAGTGGCTGAAGTAGAAAATCTACTTCCCACCAGCTCTTTGATGCTCTTTGACTGATGGAATCTGCAATATGTTGAATTCAATTGGATACAAAGACTATAGGAAAAATGAAAATCCTCCAGGTAACCAGATCCCAAATCATGTAGGACTTTAATGGTGACAATCAGCACCTTGAATAATGCCCAGCAACACCTGTGCAACACTAATGCAGCTCACACAATAATGATAGCATTACATGTGCCATATAGCTGGCACCATTTACCACCTGTGCAGCTGCATTTTGTACCACTTGAAGTTTTTTAATGCTGTTCAAGTGCAGCCACAAGTTGTGCATATTACAGTAAGTGAGAGGTTACAAAGGTATGGGCGCCAACTACCAGCCCTGGATGACATCTTCACATCTGGCTGTTTGAGAAAGTTGCATAACATTCTCAAAGAATCTTCCCATCCTGCTTACAATCTTTTTTAGACTGTTGTCTTCTGAATACAGTCCTTCGGGATTGGGCGACATATAAATTTTGATAATAAATAAATAAATAAATAGCTTTTATCCCAGAGCTATAATTGCATTCAACAATGAACTAAAGCGCCATCATCAGTGAGCTATTGGACAGCACTACTTGGTCTGTTGTGTGGTTGCTTGGGTGGTTTAGGGGCGGGGAATTTTTTGGGTGGGTGGGGATGTGTTTGGGGATTGTTATGTGTGTTGGGCCTGGTCTCTGGGTGTTATGTAAATTTTGTTATATGTGTATAATGTGTATATGCATACAATGACAATAAAGTAAGTAAGTAAGTAAGTAAGTAAGTAAGTAAGTAAGTAAGTAATAGTGAGCAAGGCCTCCTGGTCCAGAAAGGGGTGCAACTGATGTACCATTAACATGTACAAAGGTCCTCCTAGCCACAGTTGCTGCCTATTCCTCAAGCAGGAGATGTAAGTCTAGGAGAACCCTTGGATTGTACAGCAGTTCTGTCTGGACAATGCCAGACCACTCATAATGAGAGATGGAAATGTCTTGTCTCCAGAGGGTCCAAATACCCACAACAACTCAATTCTGCTAGGATTGGGTCATAGCCCATTTCACCTTACCCAGACCTGAACAGCCTCCAGATTGGTTTAGGACATCCACAGCATCACTCAGGAGTAGATATATAGAGCTGGATATCATGAGTAATAATATTTCACCCCAAACCAATGGATCACCTTGCCCAGTGACCTCATGCAGATGTTAAATAGGAGAGGTCACCTCTCCTCCCTCATCAGCACCAACTAGAACTGATAGTAGAGGAAAGATAACCAGCACACCAAAGTGCTGCTTACCCACATATCTCAAAGCCCTCCCAGAAGGATACCATGTTCAATGCTGTTGAATGTCACTAAGAGGTCAAGAAGAGACAGGATGGATGTACTTTCTCCATCTCAATCCCACCTGAGTCAACCATGAGTGTGATCAATGCTGTCTCAGTCCCAAATCCTGGCCTGAACCCTGACTGAAAGTGGTCTACTTCATCCAGAGTCCTTTGTGGTTGCCATGCAGCCATACTGTCCACCACCTTTACTAAAAAAGGGAAGATTGTCAAATGGATGAAAACTGCCTAACCTGGTTGGGTTGAGCAATTGTCCTTTAAGGAGAGAGCGCACCACCACCTCTTTAAGAGCTGATGGAACTATTCCCTCTTTTAAGGAGGAGTTAATTACCACCCAGACTCATGTCCCCTCATGCACAGCCTTAATAAGTCAGGAGGAGCATAGATCTAATACACAAGCTACTGAATTAGCAGCTCAGGGGGCCCTGCCTACTTCTTCAGGTTCCACAGGTTTCCATTGATGCTAATCTCCAGGTCTTCATTCATTTCCCTGATTGTTATTTCCAGCTTATTTTCTAGAATCTTCATTTTTGTCTCTCTCAGTTTGTTTAACTTCTTCAATTATTTGTATTGCAGATTCTTCTAATCTTTTATTCATTTTGTCTTCTATATTTGCAAATCTTTCAGCCAGTAAAGTTGTCAGTGATTTTATATTCTTTCTCCATTTCTCAACATTATTTGTTACATCCCTGGTGTAATGCAGTTTAATGATCCTTTTCTCACTTTTCTCACTGCTTCTCTGATAATAGCCATCTCTCTCTCCCTCTCTTTTTTCTTCTCTCCCCTCTCCCTTTTATTGAATTTGTTCCACAAGGGAAAGTAACTGCCAAAAGAGAGCTCTTCTCTCTTTTTTTCTTTTCCATTTCTCCATCTTCTTAATTTATTAATCCTATTTGACATGTTCTGCAGTCTTTGCTCTTTAACAACAGTTCCTTGATATTTTTTTATACAAATCCCTCAATCATTTTTTATAAAAATCCCCCAATCATTTCACTTGGAAGACCTGAACAGTATACTTAATATTTAAAATAAGCAATAGCCAAATTTAGACAAAATCACTAATCATTTTAAATTTTCATAGTCCAATTACTCCAATTACAAGCTTTTTGCTGTAGATTATTTTTTAATCGTTGTACGTATATCTTTCATTTTATTCACATTCTGGATCATAGGAACACTCATCAGGAGGGGTAATTTTTCAGCTGCTCCAAAGATCTCTGTAGTTTTTATATAGTTATGATACAAATGCATTTTAGAAAGTGTAATTAGATCAGTTCTGGTGTATTCTGGTGAGGCTGGAACATGATCCTTCTCTTTCTTAGATTCTGGTGCTCTTACTTGTGAGTCACCTGCAGGGTTTCTGAGGCTTCCTCACAGGAAACTGTCTTCCAAAGTACATATGGACCCTCTCTTTTGCTTCTCCTTATCCAGAGAAGCTATGTTCACTATCTGGTCATATTCTCCACTTCAGCAACGTGCCCGGCTTTTTGAGGATACATCAAATCTTCACATTGAAAACATATGATGGCAATGGCCTTGAAGGTGATACAGATGTAAAATTAAATGAAAAAAATAGCTGCTGATCTAATTTGAACAGGTCACACAGACCTTCTGAGTCACTATTCTTTTCCACCTTTTTATGTTACACACTGATTGCTTTGTTTTTTTGAGACTAGTATGGAAAATTTCTGTTCTTCTCAATATTTTATTTCTAAGTTTTAGTGTAATAGCAGTAGACTTATATACCGCTTCATAGGGCTTTTCAGCCCTCTCTAAGCGGTTTACAGAGAGTCAGCATATTGCCCCCAACAATCCGGGTCCTCATTTTACCCACCTCGGAAGGATGGAAGGCTGAGTCAACCCTGAGCCGGTGAGATTTGAACCGCTGAACTGCTGATCTAGCAGTAGCCTGCAGTGCTGCATTTAACCACTGCACCACCTCGGCTCTTTAATAAAATCCTTTTAATAAAACTTCAAATCTCAATTGATATTTTTCAGTCATGAAGGCAGACTGATACAGTTGTGTCCAATCACTCACATTCTGATTCATATCCTAAATCAGTTGTCAGATTGTATCTCGGATATTTTGGGAAATTATTTACATTAATAATAGAATAGAATAGAATGGAATGGAATGGAATGGAATAGAATAACAGAGTTGGAAGGGACCTTGGAGGTCTTCTAGTCCACCCCCCTGCTTAGGCAGGAAACCCTACACCACTTCAGACAAATGGTTATCCAACATCTTAAAAATTTCCAGTGTTGAAACATTCACAACTTCTGGAGGAAAGTTGTTCCACCGATTAATTGTTCTAACTGTCAGGAAATTTCTCTTTAGTTCTAAATTGCTTCTCTCCTTGATAGACATTGTATGTGTGTTTATGGGGGTGTTAATTGTAGAGCAGTGATAGATACTCAGTCCAATATTACTGAAAGATAAATCTAAATAATAATATTACTGTTTAGGGAAAATAAAGTTAATATTTTGGGAATACTTTTATGCTGAATAATACAAGTGTCCATAAGAACCTAAATGCTTAAAGTAAATAATGAATAATGCTAGTGTCTTTTGAATAACCCCCTTCATTCTGTCTTATGTCTGATTTTGTTTTCCTCTTTATCAATAATCAGCAATATTCCTCTGAAAAATGGACATGCTATGACCTCACTGATTATATTCTCTTGTCTTTTCCTTCACTTCATCAAATGTGATGTACAGTGATGACTTATATCATCACAATCAATTCATAAAATCCAAACCAAAGTATCCTTGCAATTCCAACAGGATGTTGGACATCCTGAATCATGTCCATATAATTTGCTGGTGGTTGAATAGTGTGGGAGTAGGAATGGATTTCCAGAGAAAAATTGCATACCACAGGAACCAGGAGCACTACTCAAGTGACCCTGAGGACACAGATAAACCTCCAAGTGCTTCAATGACCCTCTAAAATGATGCAAATGACCAGTTGTATGCAAGGAATATAAATCCTTTCATTCCCCACTATCCTGTCAGAGCTGAAGAAGCTTCTTGGATAAGAAATAAAACATCTTCAAAAGAAAAAAACAAGTTGCCTCCTGAATAAAGCACCTTTGGGACAACCATGATCTGGATGACTGAGAATCTCTACAGACTGGTGCTGGAAAGTTGTTTTAATAAGAGACTGCAGGTTCAGAATTAATTATATCTTACAAGGATTGTTAAAAGTGTATTTAGCAAAAGCATAGAGAACTTGACTAGGAGGAAGCTGATCTGAATCCTGTTGTAATGGACATATAACCTCATATAAAGACTTTGATTAGTAGAAGCAAGTAGCACCATTTTTGGAAAAGAGAAGCAAATCTCATCTTTTACTGTTCGTGACACTTCCACATGTGGTATATAAATTTTAACCTCATGGCTAATTCCACCTTCCAGGATAATTTTAATTATTAGATTAAGTATACCCAACCTTTTGTTTCTTCAATTCCATTTAGGGAAGAGTTGCTCAACAATTTTGTGAACTTGGAAAAGAGGTTGTATTCTGTTTTATGATATTCGTTTCCCAATCTAGATAAAAATGGTTGTGTGTGTGTGTATGTTCCAGCATAACTCTGAAATGCCTCGAGCAATTTCAACCAAATTTGGTACACAGATGACACTCTCTGGAAAACAATACTGTGGGGGTAAGATACCCTAACATCCTTCTGGGGGTGTTCTGTTAAGATACAGCCTGTTGTACCTTAAAATGGATTTTACTGTGCAGCTCAGTGGAGTTGTCATGGTAACGGCTTCACAGTACACCACAAGGGGGCTCCCTCTGCTAAAGGAGGGAAATATAACATTAGAAATGCTTCTGGGGGCACAGAGCAAACATTTTAAACTAATTTAATTGTTGCCAAAATCAGGGAGAAGCTGCTCTTCCCATAGCCTCTTCAGGAATTGTGTTGACATTGATAGAAAGAAGGAGGACAGCACTTCCACACTTACGTTGCCACTCAACATCACCATTCCTGTCTAATACAAGATTGGGATATCAGCTAGTTCACAATAGATATCTTCAGAATACTATATGTTCTTCAGTGCTCAAACCATTTATTTTCTTCCTTCAATTTTAATAGTTGCTTTCTTTAAAAAATGTTCCTTCTAATATTCTAAATAGATTTATCTGCTGTAAGTCATGCATCACTTTTGCTTTATGCCAAAAAAAACTTGGAATGAAAGTAACCAATATTTACAAAGACCAGAAGGGAACATGTTTTGCTAACACTGGAAGTCAGAAAAGTTTCTTACAGAATTCTGTAAGTGGATATGGATTATGCTAATTGGATAATGTAGAATTTCAATTTTAAGTCACATGAAAGCTGGAAACACCTGTTCTAATCTATATCATTTTAGAGTAATACCGAGGGAGAGAGAGAGTATGTGTGTATGTATGTGTGGGGGTGCATCTAAACTATGACAATTATGAAAATTGCTGAGTAAATATGAAGCTGACTCATTTCAACTTATTTTGATAATACATTTTTCCTTCATCATGTCCTTTTATTTTCCTCTTCTTGATACTAAAACACTCAAAATAGTATTCACCAAACTCTTCAGAGTATTTTTTACAGCAGTGGGAACATTGTTAATTTTGTAATGAGCCAACCCATGGTAATTGTAAAACAAAACAACAACCAAAAAATGGATCAATGTTTTTAAGCACAGAACTGTGCTTTTTAAGAGAACTTTTACTGAAAACCCAGAAAATATAGTCCTAAGATTATGTTAGAAGTGCTAGCCTTTGGAGATCAAAGTAAATTACAATATTTTTAGTTCTCTGAGTAGCAATTATTCATTAAAGTGCTACACACTAATTGCTATCATAAGTGTGCAGAAAGCAAATACAGTAATTTAACTCATACACTGACTATAAATCAGTAATGCAGATGTGAAACAAGAACCCCCCCCCCCTTAGTTAACATGGGCTTTTTAAAATTTTAAAATCTATGTTTTATTCCTCAAATAATCTAAGCTCTTCAAATGATCCCAATTCAAAGATGTGCTGGCTGTAGAAAATTTAAGATGAGGTATAAGTAATTTTTAGTGACAGAAATTCTCTTCTGCTTCTGGGATGCACTTTTTATTGGTTGACTCAGTTTCCCCAAAGATGTCATTAGAGAAGTCAAGTAATAAAAAAAAAGTTAGGAAAAACAAGGATCCATTAAACTCTCTTCCAGAACATGAATCATCCAAGCTGGCACTAAATTAACTAAGTCTAAAGATATCCCTAACTAAAGTCACCATGAATCTAATGGATTTTTTTATTAAAAAGAATGTGCCATGACATTATTATTTACAGGTGTAATGGGATGTGGGAATGAACAGGAGAAAGATTTTCTGTCCAGACAATGGTTTAATAAACAAAATTTGAGTCTGAAAGAAAAGCATCTCAGAAGGGATCTTCCCTAGTTTTCAGGCGAACAGGTAGCTCTAGTGAACAGTTGGTCCCATTCGCCCTTCCCTGTCCTATATTTCCATGATATTTTAGCTCAGTTGATTTGCACGACACAAGGGATTGCTGCGCATCAGCTGTTTTACTCACCAGCGCTGACATAGAAGGTAGGTTTTTAGGCTTAAAATGGGCAGTTTCTAAATGCTACTTATGCGCACAAAGTGAGCATGTGCTCACTCACCAAACCAATTATTAAACTGGTTGCATCCCACCACTGCCTGCAAGGTTCTGTTCATGTAAACTTTCAGTAAAGATAGACCTAGTACTTTTGACTAAGCTTCTTGTGTCTTTGGTTGGTCCACAATAAGCTCCCTGATATACCATTTGGCTTAAACTCTTACATGAAAAGATTAAAATCTCAGGTGAGATCTCACTTGAAATTACTATGGTTTTGTATGAGATCATACAACGGTGTCTCAAAAGAAATCCCCAAATACCTATTTTGCAAATAGGCAGATCTAATTATCTATATGAAAATATTAATTTCATATTAATTTAAATATTAATTTCTCTACGGGAAATGATACAGCCTTGAAGATGGCTTAGACTGGCATGTTGAAGCTTCTAGGTAAAGTTGCAAACCATGGATAATTTTAGGAACAACTTCAGAAGTTCTGCGGCTCAGCTGAAACTTTGTCACCTTTCCTATGCCAAATGCTACCTGAAAACTTTAAAAGGATAATTCTCTGGCGTGAACTGTTAGTCAGCTTCTTCCATGTGCATTGATTTTGATGGCTGAATATTATAAGTTTTTTTTCTTTTTTCAGATTAGTTGAAACAAGAATCATCTGATGTACCTCAGGGGGTTAGGGATTTTTTTTTTAATCATATGGAAATTATAATGGTTCTCTGCACTGTAAGTCTGGATCTGGCTTATCATCTAATTGATTTGCACTGTGCAATTTCTTGATCCTGTGATGGAATGTGCACCTGGAGAAGCAGTGGAGGGGAGTCTTGGTAGCACAGAGCTTTCTGAAGGAGCAGACAAATGCATTACACAGAGAACATTAATATACTTCAATCTCGAGCTGGATGGGAGAGGAAGAAATTTAGAGAAACCACACTCTAGAATCTCTTAGGATATATCCAATACAGGGGTGTCAAACCCGCGGCCCGCGGCCCAGATGTGTCATGCACTGGCCACCCTCACTCCAGTGGCGGGATTCATTTCCTTCTGAATGAATGAACTTCATTCATTCATTCTGCACATGTGCAGCCATCGCACATTACTTTGGGGTGGGTGGGCAGAGCCTCCTGCAGCCGCCACTACTGGTTTGCCCAAACTGGAGAGAACCAGCTGAATATCACCTCTGCCCCACCCTCAGTTTAGAGAAAGGGGAAAAAAGTTGTGATATGTCATGTGAAGACAAGTGTCATTATGAGTTTGATATCCCTGATTTAACAGGTTAGAAGGTTATAGTTTTAGTTTGCAATGTTCTGTCCATTCGGTATAAGGGATTGGGTTCAATTAGATTTCATTATGCCATCTATAGGCTTTGGCCTGACAATCCAGATGGCAATCTATCTTCTCTGTCAGAGACTTTTTTCTCCCCTGTTTGTAGCCATCCTTCTAATTACATTATATCATATAAGACAGAAGGAGAAAAATAATTTAAAATGAGACCAGGGATATCAGTATATTAAAGATGAAGTAGCAGAATATTATTCGGGTGTTATTATTCTTTGCTTTTTTTGTCCATGGTTATTAAAGAAAAAAGTTGCAGATGGCATTTTAAAGAATGTATGAAAGAGGTCAAACATAAAACATTCAATGTTAATGAAATCAATATTAAGAATCAAATATCATAGAGTTGGGAGGGAATATAGAGGTTTTCTAGAATTCAGGTGGTTTGCATTCAGGCAGCCAAGTATATGCTGCCAGGTGAGGGAGAGCACGAGTAGACAATTTCTAAGAGTCATTAAGGTCTCCCTCACCTGTGCTGCCTCCATCATCCTCTCTGTGCTGGCCACTTGTACTTATCCCTGACCCGTTGCATTTCTCTTGTACCCTTACAGATCCTTCCTGACTCTTGCCTTCCTTGCACATGCCTGCCCATCCTCCCTGTCCCTTTCTTCCTTGCACCCTCCTCCCACCTGGCAGCAGCCACTTATCTACCTGCCTGCCTCAATGCAAGCCACCTACTACTTTCAGCTTTCTGCTTCATTCTCTGCTGATGTGGTTGTAGGAAGCCAGCAAGAAGTTGCCTTGTGTAACAAACATGGGATTTGGTAACTGGGACTGCAGGGATTGCTGTCACTAATCAATATGATTCGGCTTTATGGCCACATCACTTGGTGATGGAAATTCAAATCCCAATTCCCATCATAAGTTAATTGTATCTTGTATTCTTTCTATTTCCCATCATTTCTTTCTTTCTCTTCAGCATTTTAGAGCCTTCTGAATATATCCAAGCTGTCTAATTTTTTTTTTTTCTTGTTTTTCCTTTTTGTGGGAATATTTCAATTCTTGGGACCTCATTTCATAAAACTTCCCTTCCTAGACAGACAGGCAGATTGACAGACAGACAAATTCTAATTACAATAATAAAATATAATATAAGCTAAAAGAAAGGACGAAGAGAAAGAATAGAAGATGCAAAAGAGAAAGAAAAAGCAATAGAAAAGAATCTAGTAAAGAGAAAAATGAAATATATAAATAAATGAATTTCAGGTCTTATCACTACAAATATAAACAAGTTTTGTAATACTTCACCCACTCTTTGTGGCCAATTATCTCTTCATCTCACATCCAATCTCTGATCTATACACAAATCCATAAAGCATCAACTGTTTGGCCCTAACGTGAGCAGAAATTCCATTAAGGGTTACAAAAAATGATAATATATCTTATTTTAACCTTGATCAAATAAACTAACTTTATATTCTTTCCTTTTTCTTCTACCGGTCTTAATCTTTAATCCATTCAAGTTATGTTTTAGAATTTGATAATTTCATTTCTTCTTTGTCTGTTTTCAAAAGTTTCTTGAAAGCTTTAACAAACCTCTTTTCCCATTATAAAAAATTATCCAGGTCACTCTCATTTTATTATTTTTATTTTCTTTTGAGTTTTCAAACATCTGTCAGTTTCTTTGATTTGCCCAATGAACCATCCCTTTCCATTTCATTCCCACAGCCCATCATTTGCAGATCCATTTCTATCTTTGAAATAAATCTTATTCATCATCTGCTATTTCTTCTGTAATGTCTTTTGAACATGCTGTATCCATTGAAGCAAATGTTATTATTAACCCTGTTGATACTAAATTCTGATTGAATTATTCAAAAGTGCCCTTCAATATTTTCAATATTTTGTATTGCTTTATATCTCAGTTAATTAAGTGTTAATCAGTTTTTTTAATTATTTTTCTTCTTTAATTAAAACCTATAGTTCCCTCTACTATCCACTTTTTAAAATTGCTTATTTTATCTTGCAAAAATCCAAACAAATCTACTTCTCATGAGAAGAATTCTTTATAATTAATTCAAAAATCTTATTACAAATGTATCTATACCTGTAATCCATTTCTAATGTTATTGTTTTATTTAGCTTTTTGCTGTTTATTTCATTTAATTTTTTTAAAAAAATCTTTTGATTAAAATTTCCTTTCCGTAAGAACTGAAGGAAAACGTTGCTGGTATTTTCATACTTGTCAATTCAAAGATCTTTATTACATTAAAAGTATTAACAAGCAATTTCCAAACTTGCTTAGAAAATATAGTTTGCAAAGTTAGTGTCCTTTCAAAGTCACTGACTGACTTATAAGCAAGTTTTATGTTGCCTCTCAGCAGTCAAAATTGCTGCCTTGGGGTCTCAGTGCAAGGAGCAACTATTCAGGGTGCATGTGGGCAATCTTCTATCCTCTCCTTCTCTGGAGAAGGTTCCAAAGAGCCAGTTTACTCACAGGCTCTTTACTCTTTGCTATAATTATTGACCCCATTTTTCATATAGCTGTCTTCAGTCTGCCACTGCTTCCTCTGAAAGTTAGAACTTCCCATCCTATCTGATCATTTTTCTCCTTCAGTATTACAAGCCACTATATCTGGCCTAGCTTCCTTCAGTGTTGATCAAAAATTGTTTTGATAAAGGCTAGTATGCAGGCTACAATGTTCTTTATTCTTTCTGATCTGCATTTTACAATTTCATGGAGACAATGATGACTTTCTTCAATGTACAGTTCTTCAACCAATTCCTGCTTATTCCTGTGGGTTGTCTAGTATATTGCACATACCTCTCCCTCTCCCTTCTCTCCCCCTCTCTTTGGGTCTATACATGAATACCTGAGTATTCAGTGTGTGTGTGTGTGTGTGTGTGTGTGTGTGTGTGTGTGTGTGTGCATGTATATACACATATTAATATATATAAATATATAAAAATCTAATAGATACCTTTCACGCTGGCTTCGCTGATAACGGATAAGAGCCTGTGGCCTAATGGCTAAGATGTCTGCCTAGTATGTAATATAGCCCAGGTTCAAATCCCAGTAAGGGTACACACACACACATACATACATACATACACACACACACATACATACATACACACACACACACACACACACACACACACACTGTAACACACTTGTGCTGTAACCACAAGTTTGCAAATAAAATTTATCTGAGGATCTTTGAAATCTCACTTCCACAAGAATAATGGATCCCAGATTTTTTACATAATTATTTGACAGCATATTTGATGTACCTAGATTCAAAAATTGTTGTCTTGTGATGCACTGTTTTATATAATTGAAGGTTACAAACAGTCTAACATATGGATAGTTTTTTGTACTTACAGAGTATTCCCTCAAAAGCTTGGTCTTTTGAAGGGAGTGGCATATTAGGATTAAAGTTCTGACGGATTTGGAGACAATATCACAATGAAACTTGATGAAGTAGATTAGCTAGTATCTCTACATTAATAACATTTATTTCATGCTTATGGTTTATAAATGCTGCCTTTTTAAAAATAAAAATGATGTCAGGATGAACTATTTAGGCTTCCTGTTCAGCTCTGTGATCTTTCAAAGTGGAAATAGACATACTTCCTATTAATAAACCACTGTAATAAATATGTAGGGGGATGGAGATTGTATGCTTATTCATTGTTTTATTTTTTCATGACTTGGAGAAACCTAAATATTAAAAGTTTTATGTAGCAGGCAGGTACATTGCTTCCCGAAGGAATGCAAAACCCAGGCTGCGTTTCTTCAAAGGATTTCAGCTGGCTTTATCAGGATTACTCTTGAGTAAATTGTGTTAGATTACCAAGGCTTGTAAAATCAACTGTGTTCTCAGAAAAAGCTTCATCTGACCCGACAGCTTTTGAAAATAAGATTGGATATGACATGGCACTGTCTGACAAAGGGGAGTTAGTTGAAAGCTTCCTATCATTTGCCACATGCTGTGCACATTCAACATTTTGCCTTAATTCCCCAAGAACAATTTCATATACTAAGGCATGACATGCAGATTATTTTTAAACATATATTCATATCGCCAACTGTCCTGTAATCTCATCTCTCATCAATTTTTTTTTACCAGCTTCACTCTGATGTTGATAAAGGCGACGGCTCCATCAAATACATCTTGTCAGGAGAGGGGGCAAGTTCCATTTTCATTATTGATGAGAACACAGGGGATATTCATGCTACAAAGAGGCTTGATCGGGAAGAACAGGCCTACTACACCCTCCGTGCACAAGCACTAGATAGACTGACAAATAAACCTGTGGAGCCCGAGTCGGAATTCGTCATTAAGATTCAGGACATCAATGACAATGAGCCTAAATTTCTGGATGGTCCTTACACTGCCGGAGTGCCTGAAATGTCTCCTGTGGGTAAGTACGTATGGCTTATAATGTTAGTTTTGTTCCAAATTATTATTTATTATGTTGATACCCAAAAGGATCTATGATCCAAAGATTGAACAACAAAAGCTCTGGTATTCTAAATTTACAACTGAACTAAATTGAGCTAAATTTTGGATTAGCTATTTCAAAAATAAAGCAACGATCCAGACAAATCAACTGTTTTCTGAAACTGGAACAGTATATGCTAACTTTTTTTTTAGAAACTGCATTCTACAAAGTTTGATTTAATGTAGCAACCTAAAAAACTTCCCAAGCTTTGCCAAACTCTTAATTTAAGATTACATAGACTGCTGATGTGCACTTCTAACTCAGCTGTCTCCTTCATCAGCAAAACATTCTATTTTTCCCAAATGAAGAGGGTAATTAAGGCCAGCGCAGCTGACATACCAGTGCCTTTCTAAATCTGAATTGAAAATGACACTCTGTTTTTGCTGGAACCATCCTGCTCAGCTTAGAAGTAAATAAACACCTTTTGTGTGAAACCTCCTGTTTTGTCTCTGCTTCTGAAAAAGTAGAAATTTGGGCGATGAAAAGGATGGGCAAAAAGAGAAGTACTTAAAAGATAATTGAATCACTGGGTCCTTCCAGATGATTTAGTCTCCCAGATTCTCCTGCATTGACCTGTGATTGATAAAAATTGAAGTCCAAAATAATGGAGGACAGCAGGTCACCTTTGTTCCCTCTAGGACTTCACAGCATGATCAATAGTTCCAGTTGTGAGCAGCAATAAAAGAACTATTGATGATAGTCTACCATCTCTTAGAAAGAATAATTGATTCCCTTTCATACTAATAAATTCTTTTTACTTCATGTCAAGCGATATGCTGTTAAATAGAAATGCCAAAGCAGAATATCTTTAGATACATGGCCTTCTCAAAATTATTTCTACTGTAGAAAATAACAGGGCTTTCTTGCACCTATTCTTACATTTAGTATGGGTTCTCATACAAGATATTTGTATCTAATGTCAGTGGTTATATTTCTAAAGACAACTCTCAAAAAAATTCAGGCTGTTTGATGGTAAATTAAATTAGTGGAAATATATGAAGGAATATTTTCTGCTGTGTTTTTTGACCAAAAATCTCAGTATACAACCACAAATACTTTTTGAATTTTCTCACTGAGACCAAACATGAACGCATTTAACATTAAGCTACCTTTATTGCAGTTTACAGTTCCATTTATCTCTGCTTACATGGAAATCAATCAGTTGCCGTACCCCACATATCTTTTGCAGTATTGTACTCACTATCATAAAGCAAACCTAATGAATAAGTCTGAAAAAAGTGCAGAATCTAATAAGAGTAAAAAGACTTATCTTTGCCCAGATTAGAAGGCTTGAAATATCAAGATGCCTACTTGTTGCTATTTAGGTACAAAAATTTTATATATTCTTATCAAGTATGCTGTATATATATTGAAAATGATTTTGAAGAAATGCTTTAGATCTCATGCAGAGGTGAAATGCTACCAGTTTGTACTGGTTTGCATGAACCAGTTGTAAAAAATGCTACCAGTTCGGGTGAACCGGTATTTCCGACGATCAGCTGGGCGAGGGTCAGCTGTGACGCGTGATTTATATTTATTAGAATCGTTGGATTTCCTGCTTTCTAGCTAATCTAAATCGCATGGCACAGCAGATTCTCCCCCCTCCCCTCGCTGTTCTACTTACCTTTGCAGACTCGGAAGGTTTCAAAATGTTCCTTTTTTAGTGCTGCGTGGGCGCACCTCAGGTGTGCATGAACACAAAGCATGCACTCAGTAGCAGAGTCACTAAGCAGGAACAGACTTCAGAGGATTACAGAAGATTCCTCATTCTTTTTGGTGAGATCATTGGTTGTATGGGATGAGATATCATCAGTATATGGATGTATTCTAGCTATACATTCCACTGCCAGACAGGAGCTGCTGTAGATGTTCTTCACCAGATGTTTAGATGAGTAAAAAAAATAGATGGGACCTTATGTATTTCTCTGCTGTACATTAAAGCAGACTAACTTTTTTCAGGCTTACAGGAAAGTCTATTCATTAGGTTTAGTGCAACTCTTGAAACAGTGTCATACATTTTTCAATGCCTTGTAGATGTATGATAAAAGTCACGCTCAGTCTCAATGAATAATAGAGTTGTGCTGTCTTTGCAAGATACCTTTGCAAGAAGCACTTTTTCCAAATCCCTTTCCAAGTGTGCACAGTCCTATAACTGTATCATACGCATTCATATGACTTCTAATATTGTAATATTGCATTCCTCCTTATGATCTCCTCTCTATATACTGTAGAAATGGCATATGCCCATTGAACAGATAAGGAATATACATGTGTGGACAAGAATACTGAAGTATGAATGAAATTAAATTAAATGAAAAAGCCTGTACCAGCAATGATTAAGATAAACAAATGTAGTCTTAATCACTAGAAAGCATTGATCAGAAAAGCCTTCACTTTTTGTTATTCTTTTTGGTGAGATCATTGGTTGTATGGGATGAGATATCATCAGTATATGGATGTATCCTAGCTATACATTCCACTGCTGCTGTCGATGTTCTCACCAGATGTTTAGATGAGTAAAAAAAATAGATGGGACCAAATAAAGTGATGTTGAACCCTAGCAACACAAAGTTCATCTTTGTCCAGCAACTGCTAGGTTTGATAGTATATATGCTGGTTCTAAATTAGATTATACAGTTCCTGAAAGAGTAGACCTGTCACTTGTATTCTATTGCATTCGACTTGAAAAAGAGGGTAGAGTCCCTGGCCAGGAGAGTAATTCGGCTTCAGCATCATATGTCAGTTGTATCTCATTTGGAGTGGAAGGACCTGGCAACAGTCACTTATGCCTTCATTACCTCTTAATTGGATTATTGCAGTAAACTCTGTTTGGAACTGCCCTTGAAGATTACCTCGAAATTTTGACTGATGCAAAATGCAGTAGGCTGCCATCCTAAAAGCTGAGAGCCATTTTATCTCTATTATTTCTTTGTTGCAGATGGGACATTGGTTGCCAGTATATTTCCAAATACAACTCTCTACATTTTATCAAATCTAAGATTACAAAAAATAAAACCATAAATAGACAAGAAAATAGAAAAGTAAAAAAGTGGAGGAAAAAGAATCCTCCTTCATCCCCAGCAATAAAATGAACATTAACAATTAATTAATATATCTTAAAATAGAGTAGACAGTGCTTCATCCCAAATATTACCCATTATCCACAAACAAATCTTTAAAGCAGTGCTCTCTTAATCAGCAGAAGTTCATTAAGAGTTATCAGAAATAACAACATAACTGTTACAAACTATAGCTAATAAATGTACTTGAAGTCCTTCCCTTACTTTTATTAATTGAAGGCTTTTAAAATGCAGCACATGGATTCTCTCGTTTCTTCTAGATATATAAAACTTGTACAATATCTTCATCCTGTCCTAGTAAGCAAGAATCTATTAAATGTTACTCGGAATAGCAACCCATTCATTTTAACCTTGATCAAATAAACCAACTTTGTATTGTTTCCTTTCTTCCAACAATCTTATTTTCTCCAGATAACATCCTAACATCTCTTTTCTTTTCACACTCTGTTTCTTGTCTCAAAGTTGTTGAAAACTTTAACAAGTCCACTATAAACAGAATATCCAAGTCACACTTTATATTCTCACTGTCTCCTCTTATAAAATAATTGACAAGTTTAACAAGGCCCTTTCTCTGCATCACTCTTCTACTTTAGTATTTGCATGTCTTTAATTATTAAAACATCAGCTGGTTTCATTTCTATATCCAGCATTTCATCTTTTTTTAAATTGCACATTGAAATCAATTTCAGTTTTATGTAATGAAACATATTCCTTTCCCATGATTCCATTCAGTTTATCTATAATAGTGGCTATCTTTGAAATTATTTCTTAATTCAGTATTCATTCCCTTTCATTAGATCCACTAATATATTTGTTTCCTTTTAGTGATCAACCTTAAAGTCATCTTAACTGTTATTTTTGTTCCTAAATGTAAACATGAAAAGTTTCACATAGGAAGGGTTCAATTAATTTCAAAGTCATTAATTTGAGTCCATCTGAATCCTAAAACTTTCTAAAATCAGCACCCCAATCACCCTTTGCTGAATGTTTTCCCCTAAACCTTAAATTTATAATTAAAACCTCATTCTTAAAGAATTGAAGAACACTCACCCATTGAATACAATAAAACATTTTTATTATGAAGTTTCTCAATTTATAAAAAGCAGTGAAAAAAATTAAATCCAAAGTGAGAAAAGAAGGGCTTCCTGTGAAATAAAGGAAATAGAAATAGAGAGATAATATTGTGGCTGAAAATGGTATGTAAATGCTGGATTTGGATTTCCAGAATTTTTCCTAAGAAAGAGATCTTAAGCTTACCTACATGTACTCTGAATATCTATTTTACAATGAACGTATGGCAGGAACTGATTTTTGCAGTCAACTTGTTGCCAACTGGAAGTTGCAGGATCCCATTGTGCTTATAGCTGTTAATGTAGTTTATATGGGCTCTAGTTTAGACTGAGGCTGACCTTTTAATCACTTTGGACTTTTCCCCCACTGCATCTGAAAGATTGAGTAGTTTGAGAATCAATAGTTAATGAAATCACTATTTTCTTCGATACTTTTTTTTAAAAAAAACTTTCTAAATCTGATATCTATAAAAAAGTTTTTCAACATACAGCAAAAGGATGATTCGTGTTTTTTTTTTAATAAAGTTTAAAAAAGATTAAGGACTCAAATGAACTTGATTTAAGAACTTTAAGTTAAAAAAGAAATCTTCCTGTGAGAAACATTTATTTATGTTTGGAAAAAAAACTTATAAGACAACTTTGAAGGTTGGACATTAGTGGTCACAAGAAGGAAATAAATATATCAGGAAAGATTTATAATGAATATGCTAAGGACTCAAGTTATCTGTTGTTATAGAAAATTATGGTATGATAATCCATAACATAAATTATGTAAATGAATGTCACCAATTATAAATGTATATTTTCATCAATATGTATGACGAGGTTTAAATTAGATGTTCATAAAAGTATATAATTAAAATACCAGTATCTGCTGTAACTACTTAATGCAAAGTGAAGTCTCTTTTAGGCCTACAAGCCTCTTTCCACAGAATTCTGATTCATATCCCTGATGATTTCTTCTTCAGGAAGACTGTATATTTAAGCCTCTAAAGCCTTACCAGTGAAGGAAAAGTGCTTAGGTGACTTAGATTATAATCTTTATTTTATTCTTGCTATAATAATCTGTAAAATCATCTGGGTTTCCCTAATATAGCTAGTGGTTTATTACCACCTCACTTTAATATCTGACAACACCTGTCACTTGATACATGTAATGTGACATTTGGGGAACAGACAACCAACTGTTTTGTTGTTGTTGTTGTAGCCCCTTATTTTACCTCTAACTCTGTCATGAAAATTTGCTAGTTTTGCAAAGGTTGATAGCATGATTTTCTTTTGCTTTAAAATAAAGAACAAATGAAAATAGTTGACAAGCTTTGCAATAGGTTTAAATTATTAACTGTTTAATAATCATAATCTTCACTATCATCATCCTTGTGTGTGTGTGTGTGTGTGTGCGCGCGCGCGCAGGCATTTAATCATGCACCTTCGAATCAGTAGTGACTCCTGGCAACTGCCTTGACGAGTTGCTGCACTTTTCTAGACAAGATTTCAGAATTGGTTTGCCATTCCCTCTGTCCTAGGACTGAGAAAAAGTGAATGGCCCAATGTCACCCAGCTGCCTTTGTGCCTAAAATGCGACTGGATTTCCCAAGTTTCTAGCTAATATATCTTAACCATTTTCCCACATTGGCTCTTATTATCACCGAGCCATCCAAAATAAATAGGGAAAAAATATGCTCTACAGCCTTAGAAAAGGTGTTTGCTTATGCTGTGCTTATTTGGGAGTAGATTCCATTAAAATTAATAGATTTTCTACATATATGTATAGAAGACTATAATGCGACGGACAAATTTGCCAATTAAAAGCTGACTTGAAATAAATAGCATATAATATCAATTGTATCTTAAACTGATTTTTCTCTTGTTGTTTCTTTCATGGGACCAATAAGCACCCAATCTATATCTAGATATTTTTCCCCTCAGAAATGGCAATTTATAAATAGATGGTGTTATATTGTGGTGTGGAAAGCAGTGAGGAAAATCTGTTTTTTTCATTTGAATTCGTACATAAGTATGTTAAGAAGATACTCATCCAGATTGTATGGAGAAAATATAAAACCTAAACCAGAAAAGACTCAAGCTGCTACCCATTGTATTTGAAATAGTTTATCCCTGTAGCCACATAAAAGGAGACGAACAGTTGAAATATTAGTGAGGGCAGAGGGAAGAATAGTAAATAACTTTAACTGCAATATGATTGTATTAACATGAATGTAAAACTCTTATTGCTAGCTCGATGGCTAGCCTTTTCCCTATCATTCTTTTAATACAATATCAAAGACAAGTTAGACAAAAAGAAATAACTTCTGGAGAAGAAATGGAGATGAAACTGTGGGATATTCTTGAAGATGCTTGTAGATATGCTCTGGATCATGGCAGTCCAACCTTTTGGCTTGCCTGGACCATATTGTGAAGAGGAATTAACTTGAGCTGGATATCAAATATACAGTATACTATTTTAATGTGTAAATTTTGTGGAGCTGCATTACTAGCTGTCCAGGGCTACATGCAGCCCTTGGGCTGGGGTTAGACACAGTTCCTCTAAAAGGAGAGGGTACATAATTTTAAAGGACTTTTAAGCACAAATCACACCACATTTTCCAAATATCTATTTAAAGAAAGTGGCTTCTCTTAAAGATAGAAAGAAATTGTATTTTACATATTTTAAGCTGTCTGTGGCAGAGGTGATATTCAGCAGGTTCTTATCAATTCTGGAGAACTGGTAGCTGATATTTTGAGTAGTTCGGAGAACTGGAAAATACCACCTCTGACTGGTCCAGCCCCCATCTATTCTCTGCCTCCTGAGTCCCAGCTGATTGTGAGGAAATGGGGATTTTACAGTAACCTTCCCCTGGAATGGGGTAGGAATGGAGATTTTACAGTATCCTTCCCCTGCCACGCCCACCAAACCATGCCCACAGAACCGGTAGTGAAAATTTTTGAATCCCATCATTGGTCTATGGAATGGATACATAAGCAGATAGATAAATAAAGATTTTTACTGAATGTTTACTGAACTGTTCTTGAAGTTCAGAACAAACAACTTTGAAAATTTTATTTTGATCCTGAACATTATTTATGTCTGTTCTTAAAATTTTAATTAGTATTATTTTTTTTCATTCCCTATGTTGATTTGAAATCTTCCCTGAAGCAAGTATTATGAGGATTTCACAATTTTAAATCACTCTTCCCAATCTGGTGACTTTTAAATGCGTTGGATTATAATGATTTGTTTCTTATATAACATTGAAAATATATTTGGTTCTGACACTGATTGTAAGCTGACATGAATTTATTTTAAAATGTTCTTAATTTTAAGAACATTAAGCTATCAGGTTTTAGGAATGCTGTGTCTTTTCATTTTCCTGAGACTTTATTTTTGTTTTTCCAGTGTCATGGGTATCTGAAATCTTCTGTTGTGACAAGCTTTTCTATCTTTTTACATGTTAATTATTATGATTATAATTTGTTGTATTTCCAAATATAGTCCATTTTATTATTTTTTTTTATTTTTTTTTAGACATTTATAGGCCGCCCTTTTCCCTGAGGGGACTCAGGGTGGCTTACATTTAATAGGGAGGGAGAGTAAGACAGAACACAAGAAAAAAAGAAAAATGTGAATAAAAAAATAAACCAGTAAAACACAACATTCATTCAGTATTCGGGTGGGGCGAGGTTAGGGTCTTATTCCCCAGGCCTGACGGGATAGCCAGATCTTGAGGGCTGTGCGGAAGGTCTGGACAGTGGTGAGGGTGCGAATCTCCACGGGGAGATCGTTCCAAAGCGTCGGAGCTGCAACTGAGAAGGCTCTCCTCCGTGTAGTCGCCAGTCGGCACTGACTGGCGGATGGAATTCGGAGGAGGCCTACTCTATGCGATCTGATGGGACGCAGGGAGGTAATTGGCAGAAGGCGGTCTCTCAAATAGTCAGATCCACTACCATGGAGGGCTTTATGAATGGTAAGTAGCACCTTGAAGCGCACCTGAAGATCAACAGGTAGCCAGCGCAGCTCACGGAGGATCGGTGTTATGTGGGCGAACCGTGGTGCGCCCACGATCACTCACGCGGCCACATTCTGGACTAGCTGAAGTCGCCGGATGCTCTTCAAGGGCAGCCCCATGTAGAGCACATTGCAGTATTCCAGCCTAGAGATCACAAGGGCTCGAGTGACTGTTGTGAGGGCCTCCCGATTCAGGTAGGGCCGCAACTGGCGTACCAGGCGAACCTGGGCAAATGCCCCCCTGGTCACAGCTGACAAATGATGGTCAAAAGTCAGCTGTGGTTCCAGGAGGACTCCCAAGTTGCGGACCCTGTCTGAGGGGTATAAATTTTGACTTTAGCCATGCTATGTGGCATTTAAAAGAAAAAAAAATGGAAATATTTTGTAACCTATTTATTTTCAATTTTTTAGAAAAGAGAACAAACAAAAATTCCCACCCTGATCTTTCCCTATTGCTTCTGGGTATGTGTCTTCGCCCCTCCCCCCCAGTCTCCACATCTCTGATTCAGAGATCATTCATATCACTCTATCTGTGTGTGCACATCAAGCAAGACACACACCACTGCATCTAGTATTCTCATAACATTCTCTCTGCTATGTTGTTGATCAAATGATACATACTAGGGCAGCGATGGCAAACCTTTTTTGACTCGCGTGCCATAAGTGGGGGGAACGCAGGGTGGTTGTGTGCGGGTATGCCACATCCATAATGCAATGTGCGACCCCCCACCCAGTGTGCATGCACACACTACAGGCATGACCCTCCATTTTTGCATGCTTTTTTCAGCCTCCCCAGGCTCCAGAGGCTTTATAGGAGCCTGGGAGGGTGAAAATAGCCTCCCCGCCCTCCCAGAAGCCCTCCGGAGGCTTCAGGAGGCTTCCCTGAAGCCTCCAAAGCAGTCAAAATGACGCTCTGAGCAAACAGGAAGTCACTTCCAGTTTGGTCGGAGGGTCATTTTGAGTGCTCCGAAGGCTTCAGGGACCTTCAGAAGGTTCCCCTGAAGGCTCGGGAGCAGTCAAAATGACCCTCCGACCAAACAGGAAGTCCATTCCCAAACTTCTGATTTGCCTGTAGGACCGTTTTTTGCACTCTGGAGGCTTCAGGGAAGCTCATGAAGCCTCCAGAGGGTCTCCGGAGGGTGGGGGAGGCTCTTTTCGCCCTTCCCAGGCTCCTATAAAGCCTCTGGAGCCTGGGGAGAGTGAAAAATGGCTTTAAAAAAGAGCGAACTCAGCTGGCCAGCGGGCGCATGGGCACTGGCCAGCTGACAGGGCAGCGCCTCGCGCGCCCTGACAAATGGCTATGTGTGCCATCGGTGGCCCACGTGCCATAGGTTCACCATCACTGTACTAGGATTTTTGCCTCTTCTTGTCAGAATAATTGCTTCTATGCCTGGTTTGATAGTCTCCTTTATTATGATGCCAGTTATATTCCAGGAGGGTTGCATTTTGTGCACCAACACCTGTACTTGGATATTTTTCATCTATTGCTTGTTTATCCAGTCCATTTAGAGATTCTTCTGAGGGGAAAAAAAACTACAATCCTGCTTCAGGACATTATGGACATTTTTCCTTGATGACAACCTTGGGTTAGTTATGTCAACTATATGCGTGAATAGTGACTTCCAACAATGTCTGCAAACTGCAGATAAATCTGCTTGATAACTTTTCTCTAAATGAAAGTGTGGTCTTTTAACCTTGCAGTAACTTGTTGACGTCAAAGAGGGGAAAAAATGAGGCAGGGGCTAAGTTCAAGGCAGCATTTAAAAACATTTCTTTATTGAAAAGGTGGCAGCACATTTTGTCAGGGGTCTTGTTTTTAAAGATCAAATATTTTCTCTGAGTCTTGTTCCCCAGATTCTTTGGCCAGCAGTTACATTTTGCATTTTTTGGAGGATGCCATGGGCAGTCTGAGCGCTTTGGGAGATTACAAGATTTTGTTTGTTTTCATTATAGTCTCTGACCACCAAATTAAATGTTGACATCTTAAAAGAGTCAGAGGCAACAAGCAGAAAACCATGACAGAAAATACAGACAGTATTCACAAAGATGAATAAAATGCCTAGAAGCTGGAAAACTTGCTAGGATATTATCAGGAGTATATGTTGTTATAGTACAATAATTACAGATAGTAGGATATTAAAAGTGGCACCTGAATGCTAAAAACCAAATAATTACATTAATAATTTTAAAAAATTAAAATAAAATGCTAGAACTCTACCTATCACTGTTGCTACTACTACTACTATTACTACTACTGCTGTCATATTTTGAGTACCAAAGCGCTTTTGGGTTGAAATGATGGAATGGTGACATCACCACTGCCTGGGAAAAACCCAGTTAAAATCTCATTTCCTGTCCCCATTAAGTTGTCCAACTCCTGCACAAACGGGGGACCTTTTCCATTCCAGACAAATGGATGTCCAGTCTCTTCTTAATGAGCTAAACTCATTTATCTACTTGTGGTTGCCCACTTTTGAATTGCTGGGTCAATATCTATTGAATATCTTAGTATTAGGTGATAACACAGGAACATAAGTTTATGTATACTGTATGAAATCATAAAATTAACAAAATACTTTTCTACATAGAGCAACTTCAGTTGAGAAATTTTCCAGCTCTCTTGAAACTGTTGGTAGCAAGGAACAACTAGGGTTGTCCTCCAGACAGAAGAGATGTCTATTGTCAAATGAAAGTATAAAGATCGAATGTAGCTTACTATAAAGTATCAAAGGAACATGTATGCTAGGATCTCAGGTTCCTCCAAAGCACAGAAACAGGTTTGATCTACAAAGGAATATTATTATAAGTTATTTCCGATAATGCAGAAGGCAAGACATTAAATGAGATTAAAGAGGAATTTCTATGATGCGATCGCAGGTGACGTTAGCTTGCTGGCTGGAGAGATCTCCCGTTTATATAATGCCAGTGATGGTGGCCTGATATCTCCTGTTCTATGTGAAGAGATATGTGATCCCCTGCTGCTACATTACAGCTGTAGCTTTTGGAATTCCCAAAGCTAGGAAACATAATGATATATGGTAAGTCACTTTGTATCCTAGCTTCCAAAAAGGGGGAAATTATTAAAAAGAATCATGAAAGTTGGGGAATTACTGGAAAACTGAAGCTCAAGCCCAAAACAGAGCCACTTACATGGGCCCTGAAATCCAAGGAACTCGACCCAGTTTCTGAGTGAAGCATTCTCAAGAATTTGTGCTGCATTGTATCAAGGGATTTTAGGTTACTGGATGCACATACCTGCAAACCATATAACATTTTGGAGACAGATTTAGCTTTGAAAAGTGTTATGGTAGCAAGTGCATTCTTACCTCCTGTAGCATGAAAAAAAGCTGAGTGTAGCTTTAGCACTAATATTAGCTGTATTAGAAATAGTTTTAATTAGTTCTTGCTGGATTGCTGGAATAGTGTGCTGAGATATTTAAAAGATGAAACTTGGTCTGTAGTATTGTTGTTCATTTGCCATTGATGCTTACGGCATTTCAATTCCCTTGAAAAGACCATAATTTTAGTTTTGGTGTAGTTAATTGTAAGCAATTCTTCTCTACAGTAAGAGCCAGTAGATGTCTTCTGAAAGCAACTTCAGTGACAAAAATAATATTTTCATCATCTTGATACAGGAACAGAGTCAACTGTCTTAAGTGTAGTGGGCTGGAATTCCTGTTTAGTTAAGGTAATGACCATTGAACTGCCATACCTATTTTAAAAAAGGGGGCAGGGGGCAGTCTTGTTAACAACTTTCTGAATGCCAATGCTACAGAAAGCTGGTTAGTACTGTTACCTCTAATTTGCAGGTTCCTAATTAGGAAGAGTAACTGATTACTAGTCTATTATAAAATAGTCTCTGTGGTGGTCTAGCAATATCTAAACATGCTTATGGATGCTCCCTTGATGAACATAAGCACCATTCTGGAATTTAGGTCCTAATACCTAAACAAATTTTACTTAGATAATGCTCAGGACACACCAGCTTGAATCCTACTCATATCTATATTAATATATTGTAGTTTGGAGCTTTGCCCCATCTTTTCTTCTTCACTTTCAAATATGTGTATCAAATATGTGTTTCTTCACCTGGTGAGAAAGAAACAAGTGGCAAATCATATGTCAAAATGTGATGTACTCTTCCATGTATATACCCCCATAGAACATTTTAAACACAAATACAAAAATATTGAGCTTACTTTGCGTATCTCTCTGAAGCTATGGTGAAGAATCAGAATAACAGAGTTGGAAAGAATTTGGAAGTCTTCTAGTCCAACCCCCTGCACAAGCTGGTGGCCATATACCATTCCAGATAAATGGCTGTCCAGTCTCTTAAAATCCTCCAGTGATGGAGCACTCATGACTTCTGAAGGCAAGCTATTCCATTGGTTAATTGTTCTCAATGTTAGGAAATTTCTCCTTAGTTCTAGGTTACTTCTCTCCTGTATTATTTTCCATCCATTGTTTCTTGTCTTCATTTCTGGTGCAGCCCCTCAAATATTGGAACACTGCTATCATATCATCCCTTTTTACTAGACTAGACAAACCAAATTCCTCCAACCTTTCTTCATGTGTTTTAGCCTCCAACTCGCTAATCATCTTTTTGCTCTTTTCTGTCCACTTTCCAGAGTCTTTACATCTTTTTTATAATACAGTGACCAAAACTGGATGCAATATTCTAAGTGTGGTCTTACTAAGGCTTCATAAAGCAATACTAATATTTCCCGTAATCTTGATTCTATCCCTCTGTTAATGTAACCTAGGATTGTGTTGGCATTTTTTGACTGCTGTGCACAATTGCTGTCTTATATTTAGTGTCATCTGAGACTCCAAGATCCCTCTCACAGTTATAGCTTTTGAGCCAGGTTTCACTAATCTATACCTGCACATTTGATTTTTTTTGTCTAAATATAAAAATGTACATTTTTTTTTTGCATTAGATAGGGCCCAGTATACAAGTTAGTTGAATTTGTTGAGCCTGTCTTCTGCCTTCTGAAGTGTTGGTTATTCCTGCCAGTTTAGTGCTGTCTGCATATTTGTTGAGTTCCCCTTCTATTCCCTCATCTAAATAATTTATGAAGATATTAAAAAGTACTGGGCCTAAATCAGAACCTTGGAGTACCCCACTACTTACATTTTTCTGTGTAGATGTAGTTCTATTGAGGACTACACATTGAGTGCTATTTGTCAGCCAGTTAAAATATCCATCTGATGGTGATGCTGTTTATCCCACATTGTTTTAGCTTACCACAGAGTAGGTTGTGAACAGTCAAATACCTTACTGAAATCCAAGTATACTATATCCACCGCATTTCACTGAACCACTCAATCAGTATACTTCTCATGTAGCATTTATTAATTGTAAGGTTTTACATGTTATGTAATTGAAATGGAAATTATACTCTATTAAAAATTATATTGAGATAGAAATCCATATAGCTCTACCATGCATGCAAACCATTTTACTTGTTCTTTTGCAAATAGAAGTTATTTTTGTATATAAGTATTCTTTAGATGGCAAAAACAGCAAAACTGCAATTCTTCTACAAAGGAAGTCTAACAAAAGGCAGAGAAATTATTAGAAAATAATATCTAAATGGGATTATATATAGTTCATGAGTTTTGTATATTACAGAACATTAAATCTAATTCAAGTTTCATAGAATGATATATTTAAATGCCTTTGTGGTTACTGTTAAAGTAATATTTAATACTGCATTAATACTGAATTTAGCTTCATGAACTGCTTGTGTGACATTTATCTTATATAGTCACAGTAAGTCATGGTTTATTTATATGACACCATTTCTAATTAAACATCTCCTGCAATCATGAAATACTAAGGAGAAATGAAGTAACTACCTCACATATTTTAAAATTAGATACATGACAAGGACTTTATTAATTGGGTATTGAGGACAGTAAAAGTAATTTTAGCCAAAATGAGATATTAAGGCTTAAAAACTACCAATCTCTTTGAATGTTTAAAGGTTTAAGACATCTTTAATTCTTAAATAATATTCTGGTTATTTAGATTATAGCACTGATTATAGAAAGGCACCAGTATTTAAAAATATCATTATCCTATTTTTTCATATTTTACATTTATCTAATGGAATATGTTCATTTCTTAAAGTTCATATTTTGCTTCCAGTTTGGTTTCTTATTGTACATAAATAATTTTGCACATGAATTAACCATAGGCCAACACTTTCTACATGTCCTTGGATTTTTCTGGAGAAAAATGAAACTGTAATTTAAAAAAATAAAGATAATGGCAGAATGATACCTATTGTATGTTCAAATTAAATTCTCTATCGCTCACTCAATCCACACTGATATCTCTAGAGTCTGGAATCCAGGACTTAAAAAAAAAGAATAACAAAGTAATAAAATGAAAATGTGTTAGTTTTAGAAAAGATGAGTATGCTTTTAGGAACTGAAGACAGGATGTGTTAAACCTAAAGAGTGGAAAGGAGAATCTTTGTTTTATTGGTTCCCAGGTAACTTTTACTATAATACGGTGATTTGAAATCCTTATACACTTCAGCAATAAAAATATTGGTGAGTACAAGCTGGAAGAAATGTTAAGTCTGCCTAAATCATTTTTTTATTAAAAACTGTTACATAAAAGTGAGACATATATATGCTTAAACCCTTTTTTTAATACCTAAAAAATTCAGCAAAACATTCAGTATTTTTCTGGCTAGAAAAACCTTGTTCTTGTCTTCTATATATTTATACAATTGGGAGAAGTTTCACACGTAAAAATGTATATGGATTGAGTCAGGAGTCTAATTTTTCTTTTTCTTTTAATTTGACTCTTGAAGTTCAGCAACGGGGTTGGCAAAATCTATGATATTGTCTGTAGGTGAACTTCTGGATTTATACAGTTTCCCTAGTGGAATTGTAGAGGCTGTCACTGAAGTTTATATATGCTTCTGTGACTTCCTCAAGAATTACTAACTGTAAAAATAGAACTGATTGCTGGAGGTATTTGTAAAAGACTGTTGTCAGTAAATGCGAGTCTCAAGAGCAATGGCTGTGGTTCCAAGAGAGATTATAAATTCTAGAATGGCAACATTGTACTCAGGAGAACAAAGGAAAGAGCACTAAATAATGGTCATAATATTTTTTAAAAGAGAAAGAATAAGGAGATGTTAGGAACTTTGCAGTATGACCTCATATCACATTTACTGCAGATAGCACAACACTTATATAAATCCAGTTTGAAATTTTAGATTACCATTCTTTTATCCAGTTGCCCAGATATAAAATACAAAACTTGGGAGTATAATATATAGAATGCTGTCAGTGTATGTTGCTTTTTAATAATTTTTAAACAAATACAGAAGTTAAATTTCAGCATGTGAATTGTAAGCAAGAGTAAGGAAGATTCTTAGGAATAATTCACACCCTGGCCAGGGTCTGTTTTCACTTTTACCATTAGACAAAGTATCCAGCTGGACAAACAGGTTTAAAAACAGCTTCTACCCGGTGGCTATCAGACTTCTAAACATAATCACAATCACTCCACATACATATGGAAATATATGACTAGTGTCTCCCGCCTAATTACTTGTATAAGGATTATTCTCTATACTATTCATGTTGCCTTGTATTTTCTGTTATGGATTGCACCAGTAGAGGCTAAACCAATTTCGTTGTATACATGATGAAAATGACGATAAAGGCCACTACTACTATTATTATATACTTACTTAATTCATTAAATATGACACTCAAGTTAACTGAACATTTAAAATTGTGTCACAAATACCATTGACTGGTGCTAATGGTTGATATGGGTTGCTACAGAATCCTAGGTTATCGACCAAGTATCTTCTTAAAATGTATGATGTTCCGAGTAGTGCAGTTTTTTGCAGTTCTGCTAGTGTTGTTGCAGGAAACTTTAATGTATTGATTCTTGGACATAGTGCCAAGTGCCCCAATGACAATGGATATCACTGTTACATGTTTCATGCATAGCCATATAGTTTCCATTGCCAGGTATACAATACTTGGTGATTTTTTCCAGTTCTTTTTCTTTGACTCTGGCATCTCCTGGTACAGCAATATCAATAAACTGTATGCTTCAGCCCTCAACAACCATATCATTATCATTATTATTAATGTTGACAACTCCTCCTTCCTGGAATTAAACTTGTAAAAAGCTGTTCTTTGACGACACAGAGCATGGAAAGTATTGGCGTTAAATTCTCAAAACTGAAAGTTTTGACCTTAAAGGAAAGATCATAAAATAAAGGTTTTTTGTGCATACTTAGTATATTTAATCTTCCTGATAGTAATTTCTCTATCCATTTGTGGACAGAGTAATTGGAGAACTTTTCAATGATTTTTTCCCCACAGAGAAATTGCACAGAACTGTGGGCCATTATTGATAGCAGTAAAAGTAGCTAGTGCTCACCAGAAGGTGATCTTTTTCTGGATTTGTATGTGTGTATATATCTGTGCCTGTACATATTGGGATGAAAAAAGTTAAGAAATTTTGTCCAACAATTAATTCTGAACAAAATTAGTCTTTGTTCTATTTTCCAAGAACCTTATTCTTAGGCCATTTCATTGGAAGCATTCTGCTTATGTTTAGAGACAATCAGGCTGGATATACATGTCATACATACATGCATACATCTGTAAAGGTAAAGATGCACATGTGTGCTACTCATTTCTGGCTCTAGGGGGCAGTGATCATCTCCATTTCTAAGCCAAAGAGCAGCGTCTCTGTGGTCATGTGGCCAGCATGACTAAATGCCAAAGGCGCACAGAACGCTGTTACCTTCCCACCATAGATAGTTCCTATTTTTCTACTTGCATGTTTACATGCTTTCAAACTTCTAGGTTGGCAGAAGCTAAGACAAGTAACATTATGCGGCACTGGGGATTCAAACCGCTGAACTGCCAACCTTCTGATCGACAAAGTCAGCATCTTAGCCACTGAGCCACCGTGTCCCTCTGCATACATCTATACCTACATACATATTTTAAATTTTTAAATGCCTATATTAGCATTTACCCCCCTTCTTTTTTTTTCATTATCCTGGACATTCTCTTTTAAATTGGCAGCATTTTATTTTATTTGCTTTTTCAAGGTTTCGCCTTGGCAAAATATCAACTTAGTTGCTGCTGGACTATCCCTCTCATTTCCTCTCATTTTTAAGGTTGGAATCTCTCTGCTGGTACAGTTTAGCTTGACCTGCCCCTGCATTTCTTCTGTAGGTAGACTTGAATAGATTAGGAGAATCATTGGAGAGGTAGTTTATTCACGCAGCTATTCATGTGAACCTACTTTGGGAGTTTGTAATTTACAGTTTTGTCTTGTAAAGTCCTGCTGAGTCCATGGGCACCTCTTCTGTTTTGTTTTGTTTCTGGATATCTCTGAAAATTTACACTGCTCCTGCAGACGGTTTTAGACAGATTATAAAGAAAGTCTGTAATAATTCACCCTTCCTCTAATGTCTCGCTCCTTTCTTTATAGCTTTCCAAGTTCCCTCACTTCTCACTCTTGTTCCTCCTTGTACACTGAGGTATCAATATCATTACATAGCTGTTTTCCTTGTCTATATATCTTTTCTCCCCTCTCCTGTCTGCCACAAGCCTTTGTTTCTTTGCTTTACAATTTGTCTTCTGGTGAAAAACTCTGACTTTGTTTCTATTACTCCCACATCAGCAATCTTTTTAGAACACTCTCTATTTAGGACAACGTACCTAAAGGCTAACTTGATTATGTATTTGGGGAAAACAATCTTCTAGCAGTTATGCTGGTCTATGACCGCAATAAAGATTTGATTTGATTTTATCTTCTAACAGAATAGAGTCTAGATGGAAAGAAAAAGGTTTCTCTAGTACACAACCAGGCAACTTGGAATCCTCCACAGATTTAATTACAGTTTCAGCAATCCTTTTTTTTGGTCATGCTGCCCAAGGGAATAATTTTCTACAGGCACTTTTGTTCTCAAATGACTTATTCCTTAAATGTGATAAAATAAGCTTGTTTTAAGTAAGTGTCATATCAAGGTTAGTGCATTTCCTGGGTCAGAGATAGGCAGCAGTGACAGAGACAAAGGATGTACAAAGGCCCTTAAAATAGGAAGGCTCTGCAAAATCCAAATGTGTTTTTAGGTAGTACCAAAATGCATATTATGGTTACTTACGTATATCAGTAAGTGGGATGTGATCCCTGCTATGGACTTTCTAAATCACAGTGGGGAATAAAATCTGGAACTCTGCCTTATAGTTTGCCCTAATAGCATAACTAGGGGACACAGTGGTTCAGTGGCTAAGACACTGAGCTTGTCGATCAGAAAGTTTGGCAGTTCAGCAGTTGGAATCCCTAGCGCCACATAACAGAATGAATTCCTGTTATTTGTCCCAACTTCTGCCAACCTAGCAGTTCGAAAGCATGTAAAAATTCAAGTAGAAAAATCAGAACCACCTTTGATGGGAAGATAACAGCGTTCCATGCACCTTTGGCGTTTAGTCATGCTGGCCACACAACCACAGAGACATCTTCAGACAGCACTGGCTCTTCAGTTTTGTAACAGAGATGAGCAACGTCCCCTCGAGTCAGGAATGACTAGCACATATGTGTGAGGGGAACTTTTATCTTTAATGTCATAATTTCATTGCCATATCCTTCCAAACAGACTAGATAAACATATCAACATGCTTGCAAACATTATATATGTGTTGCCATTTGCAATTTTATTTGTTGGAAATATTTGAGAAATTCTTTATTAAAGAAACAAAAGTATACAACCATTTTCATAAGTAAGAGGATGGATAATAATAAGGGACAGATAATATATTATTTTTGTACTTATTTAGAATCTTGAAACAATGCTTATTTAGAATTGTTAATCATAATATTTTGCTGCATAGTACTTACAGACTTAAGAAAGAAAACAAAACTTTTCTGGCACATATTGAGATGCCATATATTCATATATACCACACTATTGGCATTTCGGCATAAATCATTTTATTATTCAAAGTGCAAAAATGAATGAACAAACAAATGAATGAATGAATAAGAAATACTATGCTATAGAATTAAAGACTTGAGATATGAAAGGCAAACATATACACCAACTGTATGTTATTATAACTTTTGCATCCTTGTAAACTATCCTTGTTTATCTCCTGCCCATAGACCAATTCATATTTAGTTAAACTTTTCCCTTTTTAAGATTTTTACAACACTGACATCATCAAATCATGATTTTCTATTCTTTTCTCCTTTTAACCCCTTTAATTTTTCCCCCCTATTTGAGCCTGATTCATTTTTTCCTAGATTATCAAACCACCTCAATGTAACTTTTTCATATTGATTATACACTTTTGTATTAATTCACATTCCTCAAGGGCCAATCCATTCTTATCCTATATCTTTTCTTTTACCTTATTTAGTTCTTGGGTACTCCATTTAAAATAATTGAATGTTTTTCCTAATATATCCAATTTTTTTCATACAACAAAGTAGGCAAAGGCCTATACAATGATTTTGGCTTTTTTCAACATTTACTCCTCACAACAGACAATATGTGCAGTTTCTCTGTTTCTCTTTGTCTCTGGTTCTTCCATTTCAACAATTCCCTGGAGCATCAAGGCAGCTATCATCAATCTGTGCATTCCTACCTTCATATGCACTCCAGGAACGTAGATGACACTTATTCATACCTTTCTGACACATGCTTGCAAAACTCCATTTTCTGCTCTGGAATAATTGCTTCTAATAGCAGGAAAAGACTGATACTACAAGTTTTATAGCACAAAATCTTTTTTAAATGATCAATATTAAAGTCTTATGGATGGATACATTGCTGAATTGCCTTGACATTGACTTGACTCATTTGTATCATGTGCATTTTCTCTGGGAGCAAATGGAAGATGTCTTTTATTTCAGGCACTATCCGATTTTGCAGTTCAAGAATTACATTAGATGAATAACTGACAATTGTTATCAACTCGTTTGATGTTAAAAGCATCAAAGAAGTTCGGTGTAATCTAAATGACATACATATCAACATGGTTTGGAGCTGTATTATTATTATCATTAAAAATGCTCACCTCAGAAACACAATATTCTGTTTCTCTGTTTCATGACAAACTTTAACAAATTCATTATTATTTCTGAACATTTCCAGGAACCTCTGTGGTACAAGTAACAGCAACCGATGCAGATGACCCTACATATGGCAACAGTGCCAGAGTGGTTTACAGCATCCTCCAAGGTCAGCCTTATTTTTCTGTGGAACCAAAGACAGGTAAATATTCTCCTGTGCCTTTATCTATAACTGTGATCCATTGCGTTAGTCTTTCAGATATACTTCCATATTTAAAGAAAGAAGTCCAAAATAACTACCATGTTCCTGCCATAAGGAGCCCCGGTGGCACAGTGGTTAGAGTCAGGGGTGGTATTAACTTACTTTCCCTACCTGTCCACCCATGCACTCAGCCTTCTGTGCATACACTTTTGGCTAAAAAAGGTACCTAAATGGGATGCTATAGAGCAAGGGCAAGTGGGCGGGACCACCCACGATTTCTGCTACCAGTTCGGGAGAACCAGTCCGAACAGGTAGAATACCACCTCTGGTTATAGTGCAGTACTGCAGGTTACTTCTGCTGTCTGCCAGCTGCCTGCAATTTGGCAGTTCAAATCTCACAGGCTTAAGGTTGACTCAGGTTTCCATCCTTTCTAGGTGGGTAAAATGAGGTCCCAGATTGTTGGGGTCAATATGCTGACTCCGTAAACCCCTTAGAGAGGGCTGTAAAACACTGTAAAGCAGTATATAAGTCTAAGTGCTATTGCTGTCAGCTGCAGTTACGAGATCCCCATTGACTTTCTTCCTGCAAACTTCCCAGGTTTCCCCATTGACTTGTGGAAAGGAAATGAGAACCATATAACTGTGGCAGAGCAGCTGTGGAAATGAAGGGCAATGGCATTGAAACAGCAAGAATTCTAAAAAAAAAATCATTTCCACAAGAATAATGAACTCTCTAAGTTAGGCTGATTTACATTAGTTGAAAAGGATTTGCCCTGTGATGTGCTGTTTTGCCCAGTTTAATGATACAAACACAAGAGTTTTAACAGCAAATAGATAAGTCTTTGTGAATCACCTCTGATTCCATTTGAATTAGAGATTTCAAATCTACAGATTCTATTCAAATCTGTAATTGAAAATTCATTGGCTATCTGATTTGAGCCATTTTCAAATCCAGATACTGTTGATAATAACCTAGCTTAATGTAAAAATGCACACTTTAAAAACTAGTGTTCTTTTTTAAAAAAATCCTCCTAGTTTTCTATTTGTTTTTTTCCTGCCACAGTCGTGTAGAGCTTCATTTCCTTTGATAATTAAGTATGGATGCCAGGCAGGGGTGATATTCACCTACCTTCCCTACCAGTTCCAAATGTGAGCACATGCACGTCCGTTCATGCATTCAGTCTTCCGCGCATGTGCTTTGGCTAAAAAAAGTGCCTAACTGGAATGCCATAGAGCCGGGGCAGGTGGGCTGGGCCACCTGCAATTTCCGCTACCGGTTTGGGTGAACCGGTCCAAATCGGCAGAATACCACCTCTGATGTCAGGATGGCTGACATAATTGTTTAAAAAAATGGCCTTTCCTTGGAAGGAACCTCTCATAATTGGTTTTGGTTGGGTGTTAGTCTGATTAGGATTTTTGGTTAAAGTTTATGATATAACTGTGCCACTTCTGATGACTGTCCTTTATTTGGTCCTTGGTGGGTTAGCATAATTGGTGACAAACCTGGCCCTTTCTCAAAAGGACCTCCTGGTTACTTGCAAGTCTTGGTTGTGATGATTATGGCTTACCATCAATGCTCTGCCTTAGTTAGAGTAGGCAGCAGAAGTCAAAAAGTACAATATATGGTTATATAATTGCAGAGCTTGTATAATAAATTAAAGAGGAGGAGATTGAACATAGAAAGTGCTATAATTGATTATTTATTTATTTATTTGCTTTATTCACTTCTATACCTTCATATTCCTGGTGGATTCATACCAGCATACAAAAAATAATAATAACCGTGATAGCAATACAAAAAATGGTAGTCTTTCCAGCTGATCACTATTTTTAGGATGTTAAATATTAAATTAAATATTAACCTGGCACCCAATCCTTCATTGTCAAGAGACTTAAATCTGCTTCAGTAGTGCAAACTATAAAAATAAGGTCAGTCATGAGTCTATATTTAGAATGCTTAGTGCTGAGTTGAATTCCCAGTTGTGTGAACAGGAGAGCACAGAAGTTACTGCAAGGAAGAATGAAGTTAGGATTTATAGCTTAATGTATTAAAGAAATGAAGTGCTGAGAAAGTGAATGAATGTCCCAAGTAATGTCAGTTTTGCCATCCCAACTGTGTTCTGATAGGCAGAGATTAAGGAAGTGAGAAACCACATTGGCCAGTTATTTATGTCAATATCAGAGAGTCCAACACATATAATTAAAGTTGTAACATGTACCATACATAAGGATCTCAAAGTCACTGAAGCCTTTTGGAGTTACACAATTAAATTGTTATTTCAAAACACATTCCACAGTTATTTCCTCCTTGAAAGGAGAGGAACCAATCACACATTACTTTCTCTTGATTGTTTCCATTCAGCAGATGGCATTCCCATGACATTCTGGTGCTGGAGACAAAGAAGAAGGACCACCTGCCCTTCACATTGCTCCCCTTGCTTCCATATATTAGTGTACTGTACTAGAAATTGAAATTGGCTTTGGGTAGCTAGATTAAAATGTCAATTGCTTCTGAAGATAGAAAACTTCTTGTAGGGCTTTCAAGGCAACATGGGTAGCACATTTAGGGAAATTTAAAGATTGTTTTGGAAGGGAGGGAAACTTAGGAGGAATGATTAGGACAATTATTTCATCCCAGCATCAGTCATCTAAAGAAATAGATTTTTTCTTCCTAATAGGAAAGCCAATTTTACCTTACAGTGTCTATAGATCTTTAACAACAAGGTCCTTTTTTTAAAAAAAAGTGGCTTGTCCCCTTGAATATAAGACTTAATGAAGAAAGAGGAAAGAAAGAGGAAAGAAAGAGGAAAAATGTAGTTTCACCATGCACAGGGTCGGCCTCCTCCGGGTTCCATCCACCAGCCAATGCCATCTGGCTACGACCCGGGGGAGGGCCTTCTCTGTTGCAGCTCCGGCCCTTTGGAACGAACTCCCCGCGGAGATTCGGACCCTCACCTCTCTCCTGGCTTTCTGAAAAGCCGTTAAGACCTGGCTGTGTCGGCAGGCCTGGGGTTGATGAGCTCCCTTCCCCTCTCGACAGGTGTGGTTGTTGGTCATTTTAAACGTCTATTTTGTATTTGCACGTTCCCCTTCCCGTTGGAGTTGTTCGCCGCCCTGAGTCCCTTTTAGGGAATAGGGCGGCATATAAATAAAATAAAACTTCAAACTTCAAACTTCAAACTCTTGATTATGGATTGGAGTAGGCCAATGACGATGAACCTTTTCGGCACCGAGTGCCCAAACAGGAATGTGCATGTATGTGCGTATGCCAGAGCTCCAGAAACCCAAAGACCAGCTGGCCAGTGCGCATGCCTGCTTTTTGTCATGTGCATGCTGACCAACTGGTTTTTGGGTTTCCGGCATGTACATGTGCCAGCCAGATGGTCTTTGCATGCGCTGGAGCACTGGGAACCCAAAGACCAGCTGGCTGGCGCATGCATGCCTACTTTTTGTCAGTTTATGGATGTTTTTAGGCTGTTTTCAGGCCTTTATGGGTGCCATTTTTCCAGGCCCTTTTCAGACAATATTTGGGCCAAGAATGCCCCCCACCAAATGGCCTTAAAGAGGCCTGGAAAGCAGTCTGAAAATGCCCCCCAAAATGGCCTGAAAACAGCTCAATAATGTCTCCCAAAAGGCCTGTTTCTTGGCCATTTTCAGGCCATTTCTGGCATCCACGAAGTCCAGCTGGCTGGTGCGCATCTGAGCACCAGAAACCAGAATAGCAGCTGGTGACAACACGCATGCCCACAGAGAGGGCTCTGTGTGCCACCTCAACCATGCATGCCATAGGTTCGTCATCACGGGACTAGGCATTCAGAATTTGATTATTGATGTGTTACTGCAAGTAAAAAGAAATTATTATCAGAAGCCTAAAATGTGTTCCAAGTATATATCTGAAATGGGTAAATACTTAATATTATTTCAGTTCATTTTTATTTTTTATTCTTGCAGTCTCACTCATTTCTTTATGCATTTTCCCTTTCTCATTCATCAGTATGCTCTGAAACTCTCAAAGCTCTGTATTGCTTTATATTTGAAAAGCTTTCCACAAATGCTGTCTTTGTGAAGATATCTACACCTGACTGCACTATATCACTCAAACATTTCACTTTTTTGTAAAAATTCTATTTTATTACCAAATTATATGCATGGTATTTGTAAGAATACTTTTTTTAAATGATTACGGCAATTTATGCCCTAAAATTTCTGAGGAGAAAATCAAGAATCTATGGTCATCTGGAAAGAACTTCCCATATTTGCTAAAAACATGATAGTACTTAGAATGCTGTCATCATGTACATTATATTACATTACTTCATACTATGATATTGTTATGTATTATGAGTGTAAGAAATAAAAAGGTCACAGAACTCCATTGTTAGAGCTGCCCTTGGATGATATCAAAGAATGCCCTATGTCTCTTGGTAGGAATAAATAGGAATCATAAGAAAGGGCTTGTCAAAATGATTTAAAGGTCGAAGCCCAAGATTTAAATCCAGGTCAAAGCAGAATCACCAAACAGGAATGTAAATTCACATGAATTCATGTTGGGATCAGATTTTTTTTAAAAAAAGTTATTTGTACATTAGGATAATTGCTGCTAACAGAAACATGTTCCTGTATGTCTAGGACTTCAAGCAAAGGGTAAGGCCTGTCAAAATCTCTAGAACAGAAGATCCTTGTTATATGCAACATTAGCCTTCTTTTGTTATTGTTTATTGTATCCAGATATGGCAGCTGAAAAACTCATATTGTTTGACACCAGTTTGTGAGCACCCCTTAATATAAAAAGAATGGCAATAGGTTGTGAATATATTTTGCCACTGCATGTGCTTTGATTCTTTCACACATGCCACTCCTTGAATTCTGCAAGTACTATTGAAATATTAAATTTATACCCAATGTGATTGCTCAACATGATGTGCTTTTCTGTTTATGGAAAGATGGAATATTCTTGCATTGATCAAGAAAAGTATTTGGATAGAGAGCATAAAAACATTCACTTTGTTTCTTCCACATTTCACTTTGTTTTCCTGAGCAAGGAAGGGGATCAATATTAATTTGCACTTGCTGATCTTAGTAGTATCAATTCTCTAAGCCATAAAGCAGCACAAATATCCATTTTCACTTTTCTAGAAATAAGCAGATAAAAGTTTAGTATGCTGAAGCAGGAGCAATGTTTTATGAGGGGCTCATAGATTTATTCAGTTTATACCTCTGTCCATAACTTTAAGCTATTCTCTTTCTTTTAACTTATCCTAAGAATAACTGTTACCAAGAAGATCTGACTTTTTCTTTTGTCAAAGGTCTAAAGAGGCCATTCTTGGATCAACTGTGTTGAATAATAGAATTGATACTGGTGAATCAACTTTGAACACCCTAAAGCAGGAGTGTCAAACTCATGTTGTCACATTGTCACATGATTTGTCATTGTTTCCCTCCTTTAACTAAATTGGGGGTGGAGGGGCAGCATGTGACACATCCAGCCCATGCTCCACGAATATGACCTAAAGGAATTTGAACTATTTGAACCATTTTCTGTCTGGATTCAGGCCTAAATGGGTGACACAGTGATTCAGTGCTTAAGATGCTGGGCTTGTCAGCTGGAAAGTGGGCAGCCCAGGTTTGAGATCCGAGTTTCACATGATGGGGTGAGCTTTTATCTCAGCTCCTGCCAATTTAGCAGTTCAAAGGATACAAATACAAATAGATAAACAGGTACAACTTTGGTAGGAAGGTAACAATGCTCCATAATGTCATGCTGCCACATGACCGCAGAAATTTCTTTGGACAGCACTGGCTAAATGCCCTTGAAATGGAAACCAGCACTGCCCCTTATAGTCAGCAATGACTAGCCAAGTAAAATCCACAGGGACTCTTTTACCTTTTTTTTTCAGGATTAAATATGGGACAGAAACTGCACTGCTCACTTCCTTGGATGATGTTGAGGCCTGGAGAGGAGAGTACTCACTTATCATGATCCTATTGGGCCTCTTCATAGCTTGTGATACCATCAATCAATTTATTTCTTTGGAATAACTGGCAGGGGATGAGGATAAAAGGCAATGTCTTATATTGATTTTGCTTCTTCTCCGTAATCAGTTAAAACAACCTCTGTTATAAATCTCACATTTTCAGGAGGTTTTGGGACCAAGCAAGAAGTTTCTGCTTTCAGTGATGGCCTCCTCCCTGCTAACATTTCACAAATTGTTTTAGGGGACTTTTCCTTAAGCTTTTTATGATGCTGTCTTTGATTTTTAATTTTGATTGATTCTTGTCTGTATTTGCTATTGTTGGTGAATTGTTATTTGTTATCATGCATCAAGGCTTAGATGCTATGGTAGATGTTTATTAATATTCTGTGTAAGCTGCCAAGAGTCATTTAATGGTCGGATAAAAATGTGTTTGATAAATATGTTAATAATAATTAAATTGTGTAATGATTTTCAATGAATTTGAAATTATAAAGAATTCAAAAAAAGCAGAAAGAAGTACATTTGGATCTAGAGTTTATAAATATCAAGGATGTTACAGAAGGCCAATGCATCTTAGCTGATCATACATTTTGTCTTTTCTTAACTGGTGACATGGAACAATGGTGAGATAAAATCTTATATCTCTGCCTGCTGTACTGTATAACAATATGAAAACCTTCCTAGTTAAAGGAGAGATATTTAATTGCCCAATGTTTATCTACATAGTTGAATGGTAACAGAACAGTTGTTCTGTTCCTTTCTTCCCTCTTCTTTTAAATTTCAAAGAGTAATTACCAGTGACAAAGAGATGGCCAAATGGATAGCTCAAAAACTGCTTCAGACAATACAGTGCTTCAGCTACTACATCAAAGTTCTCTAATTATAGTGAGTGATTTTGCTTTGTTTTATTTTTAAGATATTAGCTAATTTAGAATAGCTTCATTTAAATGCACAGCATGGCACCAGATTATTAATAGCACCAAAGATTGTACTGGGTCATTTATGGTTTGGGATTCTTAAGAAACTCGTTTTGGCAGCATGGGAGTTTGGCAACAGAATGATAAATGCTATTGTTCTTCCATGTTGTCACTTTGATGGCAGAGAAAAAGGCTTTGACTACTTCTGTTTAACAAATCAGTCTCTGTGTGTGCATAGACTGTAATGGAAGTAGGAATGTAATGTCTTTCCTTGTTTTGTTGAGAGGAATTGCAACTCTTACAGTTTCTTGCCATAGATGTTTACAGGGTTACCTAATTTTTATTAGTCCCATCTTGTTTACACTGTAGCATTGAAAAAACTCAAGACACATGCCAGTTTGCAACATCCTCATTATGTGATCTTATTTCTTTTTTCTTTCCTTTTTTCTTTTTACAATTCACTAGAAAAGCCTTAAAGTAAGCAACTTTGAGTAGTGAAAATCTCAGAGATTGAGACAAAGAATTTATTTGCTGTATCCAATGACTACCTTAAAAAAATGAAATAACTTCTGTACCAGGCATAATCCATTTGAGGGCAGTAACTCATTGAACCCAAAGTATCCACACCGTTGTATGGTGTGTCTCTCAACTGTCACTGTACGTTATTGACAGAAGCTTTTAACATTATAGAAATAAAACAGTCTTTTGGAGTTTTGACACTTCAAAGTCTAAGGACTGCAAGGGCCCTTCAATTTTTTCCCCAAAACTTCAGCTCCCCCCTCCCATTACTATTAACTTTGCAGAATATTGGAACTGTTTATTTTGAATGTTCATGCAATAATGTATTCCCCAATCCTTTGAGTGTTCAGATCTTAAATTTGGACTATTCAAATTTGCAGTTTAACAGCATGGCAGATACTGTAACTGTATAGTTTCAAGCACTGCAAGTTTTCAATTTTTAAAGAATGGGAATCTCAATGTACTTATAAGCTTCCTGAATGCTTATGGGTGGACCTTGTGTAACACAACATTGAGCTAAGTGAGTTGTTGGCCTGACCTGACCAACAACAGGGCTCTTATATTCTTCAGCTGCATTCACAAATATAGGAATTTGGGGCAGATGGAATGAAAACTAAAGTATGGCAAGTATTCATAGCAGTTCTAGTTATATTGAGAATATTCTATTTAGTTATGGGAGCTTAATTTTAAGGTGCATGAATTAAAACATGTATTATGTACAGTGTTAGTCTTTTAACTGGTATAGCCTATATTTGGTTGACAACCAAGCAAAAAATGGGTCATTTTATGAATCATTATTTTCTTTTTCTTTAATGTTATTAAAGCAGTGGTACACAACATGTTAACATGACAAAGGAAAAAATAGTTAATGCCTAGGAAGTGATAATATTGACTGTATTTTGAAATTTTGGTTTTAATATTAAATTAAATCATCTACTTCTTTGTCCCAGCCCTAGTCTGTGGGATGTGACCCACATTTTTTTTTAAAAAAAGTGGTGCATATGTCATTTAAAACATAGACAAAAGAAAGAACATTAAGTATGGGAAAGATAAATAATGTTACGGAAGAGTGAAACAAAACAAATAAGGCTAGCAAGAAAATCAGCAACAGTAAAGTAGGACTAATAAACCTGATTGGCCTTAAAAGAAGTTCTGGAGATAAAAGGTTGATGATCATTTGGTCATATACAGTATACTGGGCAAGAGAAAGACTCTATATCCTTTGCTGGATATTTAAAATTAATGATTGTTTAATATAAGTACACACTTTCTGAATGATGCTCACTGAAATACATGATAATTTAAAGTCATGGTAGCCCAGAATTTTGTATTATGCTTTTGGGGAGGGAGAGGGGGGATACAATGCAAATGTTGCTGCTGTATGTTCATGCTTAGTAACTGACAAGATGGTTACCACTACTTTATGTACTATTTTTGTATACTTTAGGTATTATCAAGACTGCACTTCCCAATATGGACAGAGAAGCAAAAGACCAATATTTGCTTGTCATTCAAGCCAAGGATATGGTTGGTCAGAATGGGGGTCTTTCTGGGACCACATCTGTCACTGTTACCCTGACTGATGTCAATGATAATCCTCCACGATTTCCACGCAGTAAGTTTCTATAGTGATAATTAAAAGTAATTTGCACAGTAATAAATTTATATTGGTATGCTACTAGAATGGCTAAAATTCAGCTATTTAATGGCTGAAATTAATTTTCAGCCAAATTATGAATTAAATTTCTTTCAGCTTCTTTAGCTGTTTCTTATAGAAAATGCTGATTACAGACAACAGCTGTGCATTGTTTTTTATATACAGAAATACAAAGATGTTATTAGTGATATAGTATGAGATTTTTTTTATAAATCCTGATAATGCAGAGTTCTTAATGTTTCCTTGAATCATCCAAATATATTTTCTTTGAGGATTCATATCTCCTAATTGCCACTGAAGACAGAATGGCATGGATTTAGAGAAATATGAAATGCCAATGATGATAGTAAAATTTATTTTGGAATATAAAGCAAATATCAATTGTCACTCAACCCTCTACTTTGAATTGGTTATTATCCAACAATGTAACTCTGATATTTGCCCTTTTCTTTTGTTTCAAAACTCCCTAATATTCGTAACAACTTATCTTTTGGAAACCCAAAAGTCTCAAAACTGGTTTTTCATTTGAGTCTTGTTCTTATGGTCTCTTATGGATGGATGGATGGATGGATGGATGGATGGATGGATGGAAGGAAGGAAGGAAGGAAGGAAGGAAGGAAGGAAGGAAGGGGAAAAATCAATATGGAGAAAACCAGAACTGTTTTATAGCTAAATCAAATAAGAAAAAGAAGTCTGCTTCCACATTTCAGTTATCCTATTTTTCAAAAGAATTATATTTCCCTGCTTTTCTTAATAGTCCCATTGCAAAAGAAGGTTACCTTAATGTGCAGAATATATACAAATTATTAAAACTAGTATCTTTACAAGTGGAAAAGAAAATGGAATTATTATTTTTACCCATCTTAAATTACTTAGACAAATAATAAAATGCAATGGATTCAATTTCTGGAAGTGGAATGCTTTGTGGTGTCAGTTTTTGTTTTCTTAATCTGTAATCTGATCAATTTCAGTTTGAGACACAAGAAAATCCAATACAGAACAAGACTAGAATTTATCTCAATTATTTGACATGGAAAAATTGTCTCCTTAAGACACTGTAGATTTATCTGTGATTCTACAAATTCATTTATTATAAATTATTTTTCTTCAGTGATTTGAGGCCTATAGGAGCTAAAATGCCATTGGAAGTAGCTTTCCCTTTGACAGAAACTTTAGGTTAGGCATTATTTTCAGCAATGAATGTGTGCATCAATATTCTCAAAGAAATGTAAACTGAATTAAAAGAACAGAAAATATTAATATGCCATCACAAAAATCCATACCTTCCACCTTTTATTCCAAAAATTAATCATAAGAGTTGATTGTGGCACTCCAGTGAACTGTCAATAAATCAACAAAAATAATCCCTTGTGTTCATTATGTAGTTTTACATAAAGGGGGACAGATCACTATCTTTCTCATATAATTAAATCCTACTGAGAGCCCAGAGCAGACAATACTGCTATTACATACTTGGCTATCTCCCCCATCCTCAAATTTCCCCTAAAGAATTTTTTTCCCTTTAGAGATATTAAGAAGTATAAACTGCTTGTGTTTATTCCTGGGAATTCCCCCTTTTAGACAGTAATTCTGGATGTTCCAGTTCCAGACCATCTGATGGGTTAGGTATTTTTTCCATAGTGTATTATACATAGTGCCTTTGTAGTATAGAAGGAGTAATGTTGGCGTAAAAGATGCGGAGAACCCTAGATGGACTTATGGAAACAAAATACACTGCTTCAAAACTGCACTCATTTTAGTTATGGTTAACTAAAGAAGGTAATAGATTATTAGATGTATGAACCATAAAGATTCACTAATCACTTTTAATTTTATAGGATCGTACCAATATAATGTTCCAGAATCACTTCCTTTGGCTTCAATGGTGGCTAGATTAAAGGCTGCAGATGCTGATATAGGGGTTAATGCTGAAATGGAATATAAGATTGTGGATGGTGATGGCTTGGGTGTTTTCAAAATTTTAGTGGACAAGGAGACACAAGAAGGAATTATTATGATACAAAAGGTAAGATTGGTTTATTTTTTGGGCTGCTTTGGAATTCGGTAATAGATAAAGTATTTAACTAGACTATAATGTCACTAAAATGTATTTTAGTGTACACACCAGGGGTGGGTTTCAGCCAATACGGGTCGGTACGGACTGGTACAGGCGTACTGGTCAGTGAAATTTAGTGTGCTTTCTCATACTCGTTCTTCCGGAGGCCCATACCGGAACGCTCCCTCCCCTGGCCTGCCCCCCCTTGCTCCACCCATCCACCCAGTTGCCGCTTGCTTGCTTCCCCTGCCTGCCCGCCCAGTTGCTACTCACTCACTTACCCTGCTTGTCCGGACCAGGCTTGCCCCACCCACCCACTTCCTTTGCCGGAATGAAGAATTGGAAGAAGCCCATGTGGTGCACGCTCTCTTCTCTTTGAGAGCCGCACGTTTCCAATGAAGGGGATGGGGAATCCATGCAGAGGGAGGAAATGGATTCCCCACCCCCTTCATTGGAAACGAGGCGGCTGTCTCACACACACACACACACACACACTGCACACCGCGGGCCACAGTAAATGAAGAGAGCGCCAACCAGCATCGCCGCTTCCTTCCTTTGCGAGCTGCGAGCTGAGAAACAGAGGCAACCAAGGAAACAGAGACAACAAACAAAGGAAGGAGGTGGGGATGCTGGCCAATGCTCTCTTCATTTACTGCATCCAGCTGGCTGCAGCCCTGCCTGGCTGAGTGGCTGGCCAGGAAAGCGGTGAGGGGGGAGCATCAGCCATCATCCACGCCGTCTTTGCAAGCCGCGGCAGCAGAGTAAGAGAGGCTTCTTTTATGCCTCTCAGCTGATCCAGTTTCCCTTACACATGCACCTTGCATTGCAGAAAGTGGTGTGTGTGCATGACATGCATGCCTTCTGTGGCATGCCCAACACCTTCGGACACCCACCAGGTCACCCATCGAGCAGCAGAGAAATAGGGTTTCGGCAAAAGGGAAAAAAGCCATTTGAAATTAGCACTCTCTGCCGCTCTGCTAAAAAGGTGGGAACCAATGATAAGAGATAACAGGACGACTAACCATATGCGGTTAACCCCCAGAGCAGTAAGAGGCTGAATTGGGAGCTCTGTGAATTGACACAGAATGCCGTGATCATAGGATTTATTGGACACCAGTTTTAGTTCATAAAATATATCTATGAATATAATTTAAGGGATGTGTGTGCGAGAGAAGGGGAAGAGGGAGAGAGAGAGAGAAAGAGAGAAAGGAAGGAAGGAAGGAAGTGGGAGAAATACACACAAGGAAGGAAGAGACAGGGAGAGAAAAAAGAGAGAAAGAAAGATAGAGAGAAAGAGAAAGAAGGAAAGAAAGGAAGAAAACAGGAAGTGGGTAAAAGATATGAAAGAAAGAAAAAGGGAGAGAGAGAGAAGGAAAGAGAGAGAGAGAGAGAAAGAGAGAGAGAGAACTTATGACCACAATTGAGCCCAAAATTTTGGTTGCTAAGCAAGAGCTTTGTTACGTGAGTTTCACCACATTTTCCAAGTTGGTCATGCCCACCTGGTCACATGATTGCTGAACCACTCCCACAAAACAGGCCACACCTACCGAATAGGTTCTAAAAAAATTGAAACCCACCACTGGTACACACTGACTATTTCCACTTTTTTTACAATTTTACAAATTAATGAAAAGTGCAGAGATAAAGGTATGCTAGGTTGCTGATCATATTGCTGTCAATTCCGATTCTAAATTTACAGACAAATAGACAAAGCATGTTTTATACAATCCAAGAACAAGTTGTCTAAAAATGTTAAAAATGCATTTCTACAGTATGGGACTCAGTTCTTTATTAGAGAATTTAGTACTATTTGAATTTTAAATATTAATAAAATGAAGCAAAAGTCTAATTCAAACATGTTTACAAGATTGAACAGTATTCAGAGATAGCCCACATCACTTTGGAAATGAAAATGTGATATAAATTACATTATTTAAAATTTATCATTTTATCTGTATGAGTATTAAAATTGATGTCTGGAAAAGTAGATGAGGTGAAGATTTAACGAGATAAAACTAGAAGATAGATATGAAGGAAGCCTTCAAGCATTATTCACCATACTAAAGAATTAGAAAATGCAATTTTCCCTTTAACCTTCAGGATAGTTGTTATTTGCTATTATACTGTACGTATCTCAAACCCATATTTTAGTTGCAGTAATCCAAAGACTAACTTGATGATAATTAGTATCAAAGTACATGAATTATTTTTAATTCAAAGTTTAAATAGAAAAACGTTTATGGAATAGTATCCTTACATTGTAACCCAGAGTATTGCTTTAATTTGAATTTTACTTTGATATCTATTCTAGGATGTTACAGTAATGCTATGTACAAGGAAATCAATACAATGCTTATTTTAGATCAAATTTGTTAAATCAGCAATTGAGTCTGAAAGGCCCATCAACCAAATCAAGCTAATCTCTCCTTTTCTCCGCTCAGCAGTACTTGGTGCAGTGAGAAAATGGTACCTATAGCACCTAGCAGTTTCTACTGATCAGCAACTGTATGAAAATGCTTTGCCATTGCTTCCTTTCTAGAGTTGAGAGTGATTTTTCCAAGGTTACCCAGCCCGTTTTGTGCCAAGATGGGACCAGAAACTGGTCTCCCAGTTTCTAATCTGATACCTTAACCAGTACAATAAACTGACACTGATTATTATGATATGACATTGAATCATATCAGCCCATCTCATAAGAATCTCTAGATAGAGTAGAATGATTAAAACAAAAAGCACAACAAAAATACCACGATGGCTCCATCTCTCTCAAATCACATCAGCAGCAGCATCACATTCTTTACCTCCTGGACCAAATCCCTGCGGAAACAGCCAGGACCTTATGGAAAGCTAACAGGGAAGAGGCCATCTGGATTTTCAGAGGGGTACTGTTCTTAGGGCAGGCACTGTCTCATGAAGACCTATCTCCACGGTGCAAAAAGATAACACTGTTTGATAAAAAGGACTGAGCACTCTGTTCAAGAGTGAAATGCTACCTGTTTGAACTGGTTCACCCGAACCAATAGTAAAACAATGCTACCAGCTTGGGCAAACCAGTATTTCCGATGATCAGCTGTGACGCGTGATTTATATTAGCTAGAATCATCAGATTTCCTGCTTTCTAGCTAATCTAAATCGTGTGGCACAGCAGATTCCTCCCCATAACTGTTCTACTTACCTTTGCAGACTCGGAAAGCTTCAAAATGTTTCTTTTTTGGCGCTGCGTGGACGCGCCTCAGGCGCACATGCACTCAAAGTGCACACTCAGTAGCAAACTCACTGAACCAGTAGCAGACTTCAGAGAATTTCACTGCTGCACTCCATTTCTGCTGGATATGGTGGACCAAGCAAAAACAAATGGAGTGTGGAAAGCATTTGGAATGTTTTCAATGGCAGCCACCAAATAATTTGTTGAATATGGAAGTGCCCTAGATGAGCAGTTGTCAAATGACTATACAGTAGCTAAAATAGAATGGATATTTATGCATTTCATTATTTGACATCTATGAACTTAAGTAAGAAACTTGTAGTGGAATCTTTTAATCTTAAAGTTGGAACAGTCCCTGTGATGAATCAATATATTACATTAAATATGTTAGAAGTCTTATGCATAATAGTAGTTATAAAAGATAACTGTATTTATGTCTGATTTAAACAAATTAAAAGCTACAATAAAGGTGTGACATCATGATCATAACTTACTATAGTATTAATGAATAAGATTGCGATGAAACATCAAATTAAGATTATGCACAAAATGAGAAACATTTTACTTTAAGTTACGAACAAAACAAACACCCCCCCACCACTTCCTTACATGTTTCTTATGAGCATTCTAAGTTTAGTGTATCCTTTAAGAACAAAAACTTGAAATGGTTCCATATTTTATTCTATTTTAAAACTAAAGTCTCATTGCAAATGTGTTTTATTTTGGTCTCAGAACACTTGAAAAGAAAATTTTCTGTATCAAGACTGAAGGTCTACTGAGGTTGAAATAGCCTCTGCCTCCCTGACCCCTTTATTGTTCAGTATATTAAAGTTCACCACCTTGATTTCATGTGTTGTGTTCTGTCTTCTATATTGAGCTCTTGAAAGAGGAAGAAAAATATCTAAGAGAATAATATTCTTTACTGAAGTGATGAAACTTCATATTTTGTTATGATACTGTGCTCTGAGTGCTTTCTAATGGATTGAGTCATTAAGTGGGTTTCATAATTTGCATTTCAGATATTAAAATAAGTATATTCTTTTTAATAACAATAGTAATTGGATAATTTTCAAGACCTTTCCAGATAGTGCACATCAATCCCAGTAATAATAAGAGATAAGATTATCAGCATGACACACCCTTTTCTGATTCAAAAGAGGGAAAAAACATTACTCAAAATAGGAAATTATAGGTATGGCACATTTCATTTCATTGTCTTTGTTTATATTACAAGTTTGTGTGCTTCAGATCTACTTCCAACACATGGTAGTAGAATCATAGAAGAGCAGATTTGCATAATCAGGCTAACAAAAAGGAATAATTCACATAGTTTAGATTTGCTTTCATATTAGTGGCAGTGCTAGAAGATGATTCTAGAATCTTAAAACTCTAAACAAGGTATCCACAGTTATTGGCAAGGCATGTCGGGCATGGGGGTAAGTCAGCATGTGCAGGCACATCCACAAGAAACCATAGAGGTTGGTGCCTGTCTTTTCTGAATGTGCTCAATGACCGTGAACTGAAAAAACAAGCTGTCAAACAATTGTGAATCTGTGTTCTTGGATTTGACCTTGTCTGTCATGCAACTTGTCCTTGTCTGTTTCTTCCATTATAACATTCTGAATTTCAGTAAGAGCGATCGGCATTCTTAATCAGTCTAATTTTCATGTTTGATTCTGAGATTAGCGGTATTTCAATCAGTTTCCATGCAGCTGATTCATATCATTCATATCTAGTTCTGCATATTTAGAAAATATTATTATGCATGTAATTATTCATTAATAGTGTATGGAATCTAATTACTAATTTGCCCATCCCACACAAAACAAACTCGCAGGTATGTAAAAATAGAGGAAATCACCAAGTAGTAATTATTTCAAACCAACATATAGTAACTCAGAAAATGAATGATGAAAACAAATGCAATTTACTTATCAGCACAAACTATTACCCACTCTATGTAATATGATTATATCATCATGCAGCCATTTTAATGGAAAGTTTCCCTGTAAGAATTTCTAGAGGTTGAGAATTTCTATATGGCACCATAATCCTTTACATTGATAGGACATTCATTAGTTTGATGGATATGGGACTGAAAGCAGCAGAATTATTCATCTTGGAAATACTTCCAGTTCACTCCAGTTCTCTCCGGCATAAACTTCTCAATACCATATTCAAGGATCTTGAATTGATTGCAAAAAATTCATTTGGAATTGTAAAAACTTATTTTACATAAATTTTCTTAGGTCAGTTGGAAAGACTGACATTTTTGCATCCAAAGATGGGAGAAACCTGTGTATTCTTGAGTAGTCATAAATCAAAGACTTTGCTAATTGAACTTTGCCATTTTTAGGAGCTGGATTTCGAAACAAAGACCAGCTACACGCTGAGAATTGAAGCAGCCAATAAGCAGGTAGATGCCCGCTTCTTAAGCCTTGGACCATTCAATGATGTGACAACAGTCAAGATTATTGTGGAGGATGTAGACGAGCCACCCATGTTTAGTTCACTTTCGTATAGCATGGTGGTATCTGAAGCAGCCAAAGTAGGCACTATTATTGGTACTGTAGCAGCCCATGATCCAGATGCATCTAACAGTCCTGTCAGGTAATTTAATAGCTCATTTCCATTTTTGTTTGTTTGTTTGTTTGTTTGTTTGTTTTCAGGGTATTCAACTGCATATTCTTTTCATTTATTTATTCCTGTTATTTGTTGCTTTTCTTACAGGAGTATTTGCAAGTAGAAAACCTTGGTCAGTTCAGTTGGAGAGATATTTCTATTCTGTCCATTTATTTTCTTCCTTTATAATCCCAAAGTTGGAGAATTCTTTAGGAATTGGGACAGTGTTCTAAAATATATCTCCCAAACAGCCACACACATGCACCCACAATCAGACATATGCAGAGAAAGAGAGGGCGGTGGGAGGGAGGGATTCTATCTCCCTCCCTCCCTCCCTCCCTCCCACCCTCCCTCCCTCCCTCCCTCCCTCCCTCCCTCCCTCTCTCTCTCTCTCTCTCTCTCTCTCTCTCTCTGTGTGTGTGTGTGTGTGTGTAGAGAGAGAGAGAGAGGGAGGGATGGAGGGAGGGAGGGAGAACATGACCGTGATTTGATCAACCGAAACAAAGTTCCATTTCACTTTAAAATTGTGCACAAGTATATTAACAAGGACTGTGCAGGGAATACCAAAGATCTTTATAAATGTGCAGTTCACTAAACTGTTAAGAGGCGGAAGCAGCTAAATCTGCATAATATTAATTTGCTTTTCTGTTGTAATTGCAAATAGGTTTAATTCTTTGGGGCACAGCAATTTATAAACATTTGAATAGGTAAATACAACTTCATCAGTATTCTAGGCTAAATGCAATGGTTTTGTGGCATTTGTATAATACAGGGAGAGGAACAACATGCATCATAAATGAAATCTGAAGAAAATATTCCACAGATGACAAGAATTTCTCATTATCCACAAACCATAGCTTTTGTTCTCTCTAAATTATACGAGCCGCTATTCACAGACAGACTATTTCTAGAAACAAAATCAGTCCTGGATATTGCTTCTGTATTTATTCTTCAAAAAAATTCTATTATGCATATGAATATGTATGTGTATAGTGTGTGTGAAGTCCTTATTTTGTGTGTGAATTTTAGTTTGCGATATTAGATTGGCTGAAAAGGAACTTCTTCAAAATAATTTAACTCAAAGTACTGTTGAATGTAAGAGCAGAAAGGTTCTGATAGCTATGCAATTGTAACTTAGAAATGGCAGGTTCTTAACGCTTCATTTGAGCCAAAACTGATATTTGTTTTGAAAACGATAAGCACAAAATGCTTGAAACAATGTTATTAGATTACTTACAATCAGTTGAATGTTTCTCAAGAAAATGCACAATTGTGACAGTTTATTAGCAATACTGCACAATAGTAATTAACTTAAAGGGTTAAAAGCTGACCAGAAATTAAATTCCATCTACTTGGACCTCTCAAGAATGATTATATTATAAAATGACCAGCAATATCTCTGGTGCTGACCATGAAGCTTTTTTACAAGTTTGGCATTCCTGGCCAAATATTAGAATACATTCACAAGATATAACAAACAGGCACTAAAATGAAACAGATTAATGTACTATTATTGCAGAAATACTCTTGGAATTCTAGCAGAAAAATAAAAATAATTAATTTAGGCTGGAAGTAACATTCCAGCTTTCTGCAAACTGATTTAAACTAAATTGGTTAATCAGTAAATGAAGCTTTTTCTTTAAAATTATCCTTAGTGGGAGAATTTAAAGCAAGCCAAACCATACCAATTAAAAGTATACACAACAAATTCCTATAAAACAAAATAATTCAGCAAAGCACCCATGATTCAAAGAATGTTGGCAAAGGATATTAAAGCTTTGAAGGTATATAGAACATATCTTGTTGTTGCAGTCTTGTATGTATTTATGGGAATTCAAATCCAGCACATATGGATTAGCAATTATGGTAGCCCTTTACTGCATGTTACCTATCTCAATGTACATTTTTGACAAAAATTGAACATTTTCATTAAGAAACATAATAATTCACAAGCTCAAAATAAATGAGATTATGAATTACTATATGAAAACTCCAAGAGCACTGTGTTTGTTGCTTATATGATACTGCTTAAAGAAAGAGTAGCAAAAATCAAATCAGAATGCTGTTACCAAAAGCCACCCTGAGTCTCTTTGAGAGTGGGCGGCATACAAATTAAATAAATAAATAAATAAATAAATAAATAAATAAATAAATAAATAAATAAATAAATAAATAAATAAATAAATAAATAAATAAATAAATAAACAAACAAACAAACAAACAAACCAGAATATCTCAAATAATTTAGTCTCTCTAGGTCACAGGTGTCAAACTCACTGTGTAACATTGCCATCATGACATTTTGTGATGTTTTTCCCATTCACAGAGCTGTGATGGGCATGGCCTGCATATGATGTATCTGGCCTGTGGGCCACTAGTTTGACATAGATGATACATTTTAATCACAGCATTTCTGCTAATAGTTATACATTTCAGACAGAATGATGTAAAGCTTCTATGATAATGAATCTGTTAAAAATGATCAAAAATAAAATTGTTCTGCAAGATTCAGAAGCCCAGACAGAATATACCCTAGATTGGAATATTTATGTTATTTAATAAACTCTTTATCTTTCTGTTTTGTAAAATGAATTTTAGCAGTAGCAATAGCACTTAGACTTACATACTGCTTCACAGTGTTTTACAGCCCTCTCTCAGCATATTGCCCCCAGCAGTCTGGGTCGTCATTTTACCGACCTTGGAAGGATGGAAGGCTGAGTCAACCTTGAGCCATTCAGAATTGAACTCCTGGAGTGAGCAGTGATTTAGCCCACAGTACTGCATTCTAACCACTTTGCCACCACAGCTTTTTAGTTTTAACATTAGTTATGGTTATATATTTTTCAAGTTTTATAAGTTATCATCTAATGTCCTCATTTTTTTCAAATTTAATTCTAATTGCTAATAGTTGCTCATTAGTCTCTTTTGGTTTGTAATTATGTGGCCTTAGAGGGGAAAAGTAGCATGCACATACATGACTAAATGATTGTAGATCCAACCTACATAACTAGAGAAAAGATAGTTGTTTAAAATGAACACTAGACAAACCAAATAGGGCAATAAACAGCAAGAGAGGTTGCAAAATAGGAAGATTGTATAACTTTTTGCAAATTTTTAATACAAGTTGTAAGAATCCAGCTGTCCCAGTTACTTTTCTGAAATGTTCTTTTTAAAAACTGCAATAATTGTAAGAAAAAAATATGACAAGGGTTTAGTGTTAGCTATGCTAGCCAGTTTGTAAAGTATCTCACTCTACATTCCAATCTCTCTTTTTTAAGTCCAGCAAGATCAATATTTATTGTTTCACATAAAAAAGATCACTTTCTTGAATCTTCAAATTATATTTATGACTGAGCCATCGATGTACATAGATTTCCATATAAAACATCAACTGGATGGCTGCTACCTGCAACCAATTTCATCTCCTAACTCTGAAATGTCCATCCTTTTGGTCAACACTGAATTGAATTATTTCTTTTGACCTATATCATTTTATTTGATTGGGAATAATTTTGGCAGAATGTGAAAAGTTTGTATGTAAATAGAAGCATATTCTTTTTTAAACCATGGTTTTACAATATTCCATATTTCTGTCAGGACTGTTGAACTAGCTGATGAAAGGTTTACATTTCTCTGCCATTTATATCTCCCATTGTTGCATAGCCAAAAGAGGTGAAAATTCTGAAATGATGACTTCATTAAAATTAGTAAAGTTCTGGAACTTATATGAAAGAGGCACATCTCTCTCTCTACTCATTTGTTTTAATCAATTACAATGTTGTTGCCATCCTAAATTACTCCTTTCTTTCACTCGCTCACTTTCCCGATGAACTTAAATCACATTATGGATTCTGTGTAAAATTCTAGTTAAGCCATTTTCTCCACTACTGCTTAAATCATGCCACAAGCTCTTTGTCATTCTTGAAGTGCTGCCCTGCACACCAAAAAGCTTTATGTAGAATGATTCATACTACCAGTGTGTGAGAACTCTGATTTTATACTTTTATTGTGATGGCAGGAATATGATTTAGAGTTATCCTATTATCCTGTCAACATACCCAAGTCTGGAATCATTTGTAATGAATCTCAAAGGACGTGGCTGTTTACAATGAGGGTAACCAAACCTGTGAGCATTGGATAATCTCTCTGTATTCTTTGCTGTTTATTTTTGCTTTGAAATTTTCTTCCAAAAGAATTTGGAGGAAGAAAGAGAGTGTGTTTAAGCCAAAGGTGTTCAGTGATAAGAGCCTGAGTTTGTATGATGACAAACTCCAGGAGCAAATGTGATGATATATAATGCCTGATCTGCTCTCTGATTTCCTTATCCATACTTTTTCTGCCTCCAAAATGTTTTTTTAAACCCATTACATCTCACTGTGCAAGCTCTGATGGAAATGGAATAGGTTAAATACAAATGGCTGATTTCCAGATCTATTTTATGTCATGGTTATATTCACATGTAGAGTACCCTTCTTACCCATCCCCCAAAACCCTTGCTGTATCCAGGAATTAAATAACAGAAAAGGCAAGAATATACCTGTGACCTCCCTTAACAAAACCATTATGAAATATAGGGATTAAACTAACACAGTGCATTTTACGGAAGCAGATAACACAGTATAATGTATTACCTTAGTTTAGGAAGACAATAAAACATCATATTCAAAAAATAATTTAGATGAAGAGGGAAAATAATAAAAACTCTTTCACCATAATGTGAAATCAATGAAACATTTTTAACAATGTGCAATTATACATACATCAAAAATTTGCTTTCATCTTTCATCCAGGTATTCAATAGATCGAAATACAGACTTAGAAAGATATTTCAATATTGATGCCAACACTGGGGTTATTACCACAGCAAAGACATTGGACAGAGAGACAAATGCTGTTCATAATATTACAGTTTTAGCAATGGAAAGCCGTAAGTTGCCAATTTTTAAAAAAATGGAAGTTTTATAAAGTGTTGATTTTCACTGTATTAGCTAATCAAGTTTGAATCTTTTTTTCTAAAACCCATGTCAATAGAGGCTTCTAGTTATAAACTGTGGCATACAAAGAGTTAATATTTATTCTATTCCATGATAATTCTATGTATATTAAAGTACTTCTGTGTATCATAGGATAAAATATGTGTCTGTTGTTTTAGAAACAGATGGTTTTTTTTTTACGCAAACTGCAGTAATCATTTTTATGGATTCAGAGACAAGAAATAGATTGGTTAATAAATGGCATTAAAAGGACACTGCAGATTTGATTGATCATGTAAACCTTTGGAACCCTAGAATTATATTTGACTTATATTATGGATAATAGAGGTTCATTAGTTGACTTTGCTACTGCAAATTGGAATTTACTGTGTGTAACTACTATGTCAATACCTACATCTTAGTTAAAGAGAGTAGCTTCATTAGATTCTGCTGGTGATGACTGAAAATATCAAATGCAACAAGCTTTATCATCCAAGTTTATTTCTTTGCTTTTATCTAAAATAGTAAATAAGAGGTAGTGCAAATAAAAGCAGAACATATCTAATGAGTCGTTGATTTGTTGAGATATTGCAAATACTGCATTTTGTCACTATTTTTTCCACTGACAATCTTCATTTTGTTAATGCAGTTATACAGAATATATTATATACCTGCAGAATTGGTTTATGATAAAAAATAATTTCTTTCTGTTCTTTTTATCAGAAAACCCTTCACAAATTGGGAGGGGATATGTGGCCATCACTATCCTGGATATTAACGACAATGCACCTGAGTTTGCTATGGATTATGAAACAACAGTCTGTGAAAATTCAGAACCTGGCCAGGTGTGGATTTATATTCAAAACAGCTTGATGATATTTTCTGCAAAACAATGATTTGATTTACAGCGAGTTAAAACATAATCAATTCATTGCAGTAAAACTGACATGTTGATTTGAAGCTAAATAAGCATTAATTAGGTCTGAAACCTTTATCATCCAAGATCCCACTACAGAAATGCACAGGTGAATCTACACTACACACAGCTTTGAACATCATCTAGACTTCTTAAGCAATGAAAATAACCCATTTCCATTCTTTTAGAGATATCCCTATAGGAATACAACATTTCTGGTTTCTATTTTATACAATGTTTCCAGTTCATACAACACTTCCTGGGAAGTTAAAGGACACGTCAAAATTGCTAGACCAAGTGCCCTGGAGAACATTAGGATCCTATGAGAAGCTTCTAGGAATTCCACAGGATTTTTTGGGAGGAGTAGGAGCCTTAATTATATTTAAAGTTTATGAAAAGTCAATGCAGTCCTAGGCTTATTAACAGAGGGATAGAATCACCACAATATAAAAAAGATGTTGAGACTGTAAAAAGAGAAGAGCAACAAAGATGATTAGGAGACTGGAGACTAAAACATATAAAGATCAATTGCTTGAATTGGATACGACTAGTTTAATGAAAATGAAGACTAGGGGTGACATGATAGCAGTGTTCCAAGGCATTGCCATAAAGAGAGAAGGTCAACCTGTTCTCCAGAGCACCTGAAGGCATGACAAAAAGCAACAGATGGAAACTAATCAAGGAGAGAAGCAACCTAGAACTAAAGAGAAATTTATAAACAATTTAGAACAATTAATCAGTGGAACAACTTGCCTCCAGAAGTTGTGAATGTTCCAACACTGGAAGTTTTTAAGAAGAGGTTGGACATCTATTTGTCTGAAATGGTATAGGGTTTCCTGCCTGAGCAGGGGTTGGACAAGAAGACCTCCAAGGTCGCTTCCAACACTGTTATTCTGTTATTACTGTGAGTCACGCAGAGTTTTTTTTTATGAGATGAGCAGCCATGTAAGTTTACTTTACTTTATTTTACTTTATTGTCATTGCACCTCCTACAATGAAATTAAATGCCATCTTCAGTGTACATTATACATAAAAAATAAAATAAAAACTTCACATTCTTTACAATTTTATTGAAAACCCTTGATATTGCATTAATATTGCACTATGCAGTTGAATTCAATATAGTTACTGCTATGGTATAGAAGTTGTTTTTCAGCCTATTTGTCCTTGTTTTTATTGTCCTGGACCTCTGCCAGATGGTAATAGTTCAAAAAAACAACAACGGTGCCCAGGATGAGATGGATCTTTAAGAATGTTTTGAACTTTCTTTATAGTGGGAGCTATAAAACTCTTCCAAAGAGGGGAGAGGGCAACCAATGATTCTATAGTGCTGTCCTATCTGCCACTGTGCAAACCATACACAGATGCAATAAGTTAAAATACTCTCTATGGTGCAGCGGTAGAAGGTCACCAGCAGTTTTTCATTCAGTTGCTGTTTATTGAGAAGTCTCAGATAGTCTAATCTCTGTTGGGCCTTTTTGACCAGTGCTACAATGTGAGAGTCCCAGGTCAGATCTTCTTTTATGATAACATCCAAAAACTTAAAACTAGCCCCTTTCTCCACTTGATCTCCATTGATAACCAAGGGCTGGATGTCTGATCTATTCCTTCTATAGTCCACTATAAGCTCCTTGGTCTTATTGGTGTTAAGGACCAAGTTATTGTCTCCATACCACAAAAGCAACTGGTCCACCGCATCTTGATAGGCAGACTGATCCCCCCCCCCCAGAGATTAGTCCTACCACTGTCATATCATCTGTATCACTGTTGTATCATAAGACACCATTGACTCCTCATCTTTTCTGCATACATACAAGATCAGAATTGGGGAAAAATAAGTTTTTGAGTTTCCTGTGCCATGCAAGCTAGTCCTTGCAACATTGGGAATTTTGACTTGTGGGAACATAGCTGTGCACATGCTGCTTTGCTGTGGGAAACCTTATGAAATATGGATTGTGTAGGCTAGATATGAATTGTATTGTGAATGTATGCAATTTTTAGTAGACTTCCATGAGACTTGAAAACTATTTAAAGGGATCCTCCAGGATAATAATGAATGGCTGCTCTACAGCAGTGTTTCTCAGCTTCAGCAACTTTAAGATGCATGGACTCTAACTCTGGAAATCCCTGGCCAGGATGAGTGATGTGCTGGAGTGGTGTCCTAGAGAAAAGATGACTAAGAGGAAGAATTATGTAGAGTCAGGACAAATAGCAACATTTACATGGGGCTACGAGCATACTCCACGATTTTTGATCAGTAGTCTCCACATCTTTCCATTTAAGATTGATGTTTTCGGGTCTTGACTGATCTTTAAGTGAACTAAATTAATTACTGCAGTTATTATTATTTATAATGTACTTTTAGTTTTTTTATTACTTAAAAATACACTTTGCATGGAGTTTTTGGAGAGGCACTCGGGTTCCACCAAGGCTTTTAAGGACTATACATGAGTCTCAAGGTGTCCTCCTGTCATGCGGAAAAGCAAGTCTGCAACATACATTTGAATCAGCTCTGTTATTACGTCTTGGGAAAATAAGTAAATGTCAGGATAACAGAGTTCAAACATTTGAGTTTGTGTAAAGTCCTTTAGGCAAAAACTTAAGCTTTCAATTTGATGGAGTATTTGTATCTTTAGAAAAGATTTCGTTGGCCGACAGTATTATTTTTTCCTCTTAAAATTCATTAAAATCACTGAACCCATCAAAGTTATCATTTCCCCTATTTGTTTCTTTTAAAAATAATAATTTAATCTACTCTCTTGGACTTTGAAATGATAACATTGCCCAAAACAGTGTGAATTTGATTTTGAAGTATTTTCAGGAAAATACTTTCCCTCAAAAGCATTAAATGGGTCCAGATTACACATTAGAATAACAAGATTAAAATGTGTGATAATAGTATGAATCGAAATGGCCATAATTCAATTCATCTGAAATTAAATTTATAAATTTGTTATTATATTAATAAATTATAATATCATTGTCCAATAATTTATATATAAGAGGAAATTGCCTCTTTCTAAAAACCCTTTCAAAATGTTTTTGTTGTCTTTTGTTCAAAAAATTTTTTTTGTAAAAGATCCACCACTTGGAGCCAATTTCAAGAAATAAATTCTGCCTGAGGAAGTGAAATTTATTTTACTGATATATTATGTTTTAGAGATTAAGAGATTGACTGGGGCAGTGGTTAGAGTGCAGTACTGCAGGCTACTTCTGCTGACTGCTGGCTGGTTGCAATTTGGCAGATCAAATCTCACCAGGCTCAAGGTTGACTCAGCCTTCCATCATTCTGAGGTGGGTAAAATGAAGACCCAGATTGTTGGGGTCAATATGCTGACTCTGCAAACCGTTTAGAGAGGGCTGTAATGCACTGGGAAGCGGTATCTAAATCTTATTGCTATCATGTTATTTTCTAGCAAGGAGAGGTGTTAAAATACTTCAATATACATTCTTTTAACAAAAAATACATTTGAGGTCATATTAATATTTAAATTTTCTCTATGAGTAATTATGTATTCTTAATACAAAATAATTACATTGTAATGAAAACAAACTGAGATCTGATATGAAGATGATATTTTTCCCTCCTTAGATCATTCAAAGAATCAGTGCCATTGACAGAGATGAGCCGCCTAATGGTCATCAGTTTTCCTTCAGTTTGGTAGGAGATGCAACAAACAACCACAACTTCACATTACAAGACAACAAAGGTAAGATATCAATCACAGTTCTAGCCTAAGGACATTTCAGAACAAACACATTACTACTCTAATTTCTTCACTGACTGACTGTCATCTAGACAACTTATTTGTCAGGAAAAACATTAATTAAAAGCAATCAGACCTCATAGAAATTTCTTATCTATAGATCATCTGTCAAGGGAAAAAAAAGGTGTTAGTTAAATCATTTCACTCTTTGAGCCAAACAGATGGGCTTCAAATCCTTTGTTAAACTAATTATTTTCATTTTTTTCTTTTCTTTTCTTTTTTCTAAATGAAATTATACTTCAGAGCATTAACATTACTGGGCTTCAGATTTAGATATAGATTTTTTTTATTTTTTATCCTGCAAATAATTAAAGGCAATGAACATACCTAATACTCCTTCCTCCTCCTATGTCCCCCACAACACCACCCCTATGAGTTAAGTCAGGCTGAGATAGATTGACTAACCCAAAATCACCTAGCTGGTTTCTGTGCCTGTGGCAGGATTATAACTCATAGTCTCCTGGTTTCTAGCCAGGTGCCTTAATCACTAACCAAATTGCTTTCATTTACAGGCTCCAGAAATAAAAAGAAATAAACTTTTAAAAACTTGTAACAAGATAGTTTCTCACGTATTTCTTGCAATATATGTGTCACATCGATCATATATTGGAGGCAAGAGCTAAAAAACCCACATTTATGGCTATTAATGTAATTTCAGTCTCCTGAAAATAATCCTATATTCCTGATGGGTACAGATTAATATTGTTTTGCAAAGTTTTAATCTTGTTTTATTGTTTTATTTGGATACTGAAGAAAAATCCTGGAGGAAACATTTTGTCTCAGCCATGAGGCAGCTATCGGTAAAAGAATGTGATTAACTCATTCTCCAGAAACATATTGGTTCTTGGCCTGTAAATGATGTTCGGAAGGAGAAAAATCCTTGTAGTTTACAGTTGATTCCAGGATTATTGATGTTCCAAGTTTAGTAGACTTAAGGTTTATCACCCTATCAAGAATGCAGGTGTTCTTTTCCCCTTTTGCTTATACTGTATATCTTTTTTGTTCTATTGTACTATGTTGTCACGCTGTCCTTTTAATCCCTCTTATTGAACTTTCCCTGTCAATTCTTCTATTGTTATTAGGCACTCCATATCACTGTTTTGATGCTTCAGATAACTGGAGTTGTGCTTCAAACTAGAAAATCTGTTCATGTTCTGTCTTAAAGATGGACATGTTTTGGGGGATGAGAAGCCACACTCAACATTTTCTGAAAAGAACAACTTGTTTAAGGGTCAGCTATGGCCTTTGGATATGTCCCCATCCTTCCCTTAAAATAGAAGGAAAACATATCACCAATGTGGCATTTTAGACATTGCTTTGGATCTGGTTTTAGGATTATGTTCAGCCCAACACTAAAATCTTCTACTCAACACATTGCACTGTATAAGAGCAAGGATGTATATATTCCATATGTGCTATTTATTTGTTGGTAGAAGACTGTGTTTATTTTTAGAAAATATCCTAACGTGTAGTTTTACAATCCATCACCTGAGGATTATAGTTAAAAAATAAATGCCTACTATAATTGAATATATAATACAAAGTCTTCCAGAAATAAGATATATTTTAGTTTTAAAATGTTAAAACTGGCAGATTTTTTTACAAAAAACCCCCATTATCTGCCTGTATTAAATTCATTACCCATTTTCGTATCTAAACTGAAATCTTTGCTATGACCTCATTTGAAGAGCTTAGATATGTTCCATTATCAAAATTAATTGTTCTTGTATCTGCTTAGCCCTGATCCTGAAGATTGAAAATCAGTTCAGTATAATATTTATTTGATTTATGTATCATTTTAAAGAGTAGTTTTCAAATATAAATCAGGTGCCATTTTATTATTAGATTCCAAATGCAGTTCTTTAAATAGATAGCAATGTAATTTTTGTGTGAAGGACAAATGAATACTCAAAATTTGCATTTCTAATTCATTTGCACTCATTTTAATTTTTGAGATATATTTTCACATTAATGAATCATCCTCCGATAGATGTTCTTCTGACTACATAGATTGATTTTTTACATTTTAATTTGAATATACTCAGATTTGTGACAACAATGTATTTTCTTGAGCTTATTAAATATTGATTATGTGCTGATATGCATATTTTGTTTAAAAAGCCATTTCACATTTCAAACATAAACCATGAGTACCAAGTATGGTTTTATATAGTATTTTATTGACAATGACCAGTACCTTGAACTGAATCTTTGAAACAAAACATAATACCAGGTTTTCACAATATTATTAAGCACGAGGATGGCTGTATTTGGTACTAGCTAAAGTTTCTTTGTGGTTTTCAAGGGCTGACCCTTGTTGAGTAAATTACAGTAGTACAAATACAAGTAGCAAGAGAATAAGTGACCGTCATCAGTCTGTATTTTTCTAGATAAGACCACAACTACTTGGCAGAAGCTCTCCTGGACATAGTATCCACAGCTTTGCCAGCCTAAACCTGAAGTCCAGGAGGATCCTTTGGACTGTAAGCCAGCACTTTCAGGGGAGTGAAACTTCCAAGAACAGCCAAAGTAGATTCTGAACCGACAACCATTCTTTCTTGCTTCGATTGAATCTGACGCTGTATAAATCTGACTCATCAGCATATCATCAATATATTGATGATAACTCAACAGATTATCTCATCCATGTAGCTGAGGAAGAGAAATAAGCCCTGGGAACCGCATATTGACCTTTCTTCCTCAGGAAATGGGTGGAATCATGGCCAATAGCCCATCCCAATTCTAAATCTCACTGACAGCCAGAAATATGCTGTTATTCACAGAACTGAAAGTTGAAAAATTTCTAGCAGGGTAATAATGGTTGCTTTTCCACCATACACAGCCAATTACAGGACAACAGGGAGGGCAATTTAGGGAGTTTCTGACTCATTCCTGTCTTACATTCCTACTGCCTATCACATAATCCCTTTCTTCCAGAATCTTTGCATTTGCTTGTCTACCACTTTACCCTAACCTAACCAAGAAGGAACTTTGGATATAGGACAATAGTCCATCACTGTGGATCTAAGCCATATTTCTTGAAGAGACAAACTTCTCAATACTACTGGACCTTTCCTTTAAAAAAAAAAGGTGTTGGCACTACTGTCCAAAATCCAATCTGCATTTTCTTCATTGGCAGCTTTTAACTTGCCCACAATATGGAGAAAAGAAGATGGACTTATAAATAGATTTGTATTACAACATATTTAAGGTTTTGGTTGGTTGGTTGATTGTGTTTTGTGCATGCTGCCTTATGCCAGCAGGCAAGATCAAGTGATTTTTACTTGATTATTCTAAAGAGGGAATAAGAGTTTATTTTTAGTCCAAGCCACATAAGGATATGATTACAGTAAATGTGTCTTGCTTTCAGTTAATTTTTTTTTCATGGGTGGGGGATGCTAATAAGAAAGCCAAAATTTCTTTGATCTTATGTTATGACTTGATTACAATTGTAAGGTCTAAGAGCAGTCAGGGAAAAAAAACCTTGGGATCAACTAATTATATAGACTGCTCTTAGACCTCTGTGTGTGTGTGTGTGTGTGTGTGTATGTTTGTATGTTTGTATGTTTGTATGTTTGTATGTTTGTATGTTTGTTTGTATGTTTATTTCATTTGTATGCCGCCCTTTTCCCCCGAAGGGGGACTCAGGGCGGCTCACAACTCAAACCAGGGAAGGGGGATACAGACAAATTAACAACACAAAACAATACATAATTTAAAAACATGCAACAATCATACCATTCGAGATAGGGGCAACGGTTCTTTAGCCCCAGGCCTGTCGGAACAGCCAGGTTTTAAGGGCTTTGTGGAAGGCCTGGAGGGTGGTGAGGGTGCGAATCTCCACGGGGATATATATATATATATATATATATATATATATATATATATATGTATGTATGTATGTATGTATGTATGTATGTATGTATGTATGTATGTATGTATGTATATATATATATATATATATATATATATATATATATATATATATATATATATACACACACACACACACACACACACACACACACACACACACACACACATACATAAAACCATTTTTTTTTCAGCCTCAGTTGTCTTTGCATAATATTTCTGCCTGCAAGCCTTCTCCTTAAGCAAAGACTCAGAAGTATTATTTAAATTAGTAGCAACCCATTTTGGAGATCATTTGAGAAGGGGATCATAATGAAAGCCAATCCCTCATGTATTTTTAGAGAAAAGGGATCAATTGGATAATCACTAGAGAACAATAGGGAGGTGGTTGAGGCTACTATTATTATTATTTCATTGCCAATTTAGCATTGCAGTTGTGATTACTACTTAGTCCTTTTGCTTACTCTTGCTTCTTACACTACTGGGTATATTCTCCCATATTAAACAAATATAACATTTCTGCCAAAACTGTTAAGGGAGATCTCTGCCACCAAAACCCAGAATAGTGGGGACAATATAACACTGCTGGGGTAAAGAAAAAAGGAAGCTATTATATACTGCTTTGTTAACCACGGGCAACTTGCCAACAATAGGCAATGCTTTTCTTATCAATGGGCAACTTTCCCTTCAAAATCAGGCTTCATAGGTGAAAGAATCTGGTTTCCACAGTAAACAAAAGCTGTCTGATTCTTTTTAATGTTAATGGTGCCAAGGGCTGGCAGCTTTGTTAAAGCTCCTTTTACTTTGCCTACATTTGTCAGGACTGGGTGCTTCTGGGCCTCCTGCCTAAAAGTTACTTTTTAAAATTACCGAATTTTTCGGAGTATAAGACACATCAAGGATTTGAAGAGGCAATTCTTTTAAAAAAAAGTTTTTGCACTCTGCAACCTCCCCAAAAGGGCCTGTTTTTCAAAAAAAAAGGGCATGAATACCCCTTAGGAGGATTGTAGAGTGTTCCTGGGGGTGGGCAAAAATGAGCAAAAAACGCCTGTTTTTCACAAAAACAGGCATGTTTTTTAAATCAAAAAAGGCATTAGGAAGCTTATAGAGTGTTCCTGGGGACTGAGTTGAGCAAATTGAGTAAAAAAAGGTTCATTTTTGCCCTCCCCAGCCCCCAGGAGCTCTTGAAAGCCTCCTACAAGCTATGCAGAGCCATTTTGGTGAAGGGGCGGAGTTTCAGGAGACAAAAACATGCTGTATTCAGTGTATAAGATGCACCCAGATTTTCACCCTCTTTTTTGAGGGAAAAAGGTGCATCTTATACTCCAAAAAATACAGTAGTTCTGTGTAAGAGCTCTAACTTCAGTGTCTTGGATCTGGCACCTACTGTAAGTGGACAGCCAAGAATAATTCATGCAAAATGTAGGGATCTGCCTGAAGAAGATCAATTCCATAATCACAAAGACAAGTTGAAGCAAATGAAGAAAATGGTTACTTATTCTGCCTCTGTTTACCTATATTTGACAGTATAATTGCAATATACTGTCATTACTGGCATTTATGAATTGGATCAAACCACCTAGAGAACACTCCTGAAGAGTCCATGCAAAATGACTCGAATGAACATAATAGCAATTGCTCCAAATATTCTGTGTAATACATCTGTCAAAATCCTAAAGAGTGTCATAATGAACTCTTAATTGGACACTGGGATGCTCTTTGGAGAATATGCAATTTTCTTGAGTGATACATGTCTTCACTATTTTTCCTATATGCATTATACAGTTTATATGTGCAGTCTCCGCATTTCCAAAAAGCGGAACATGAATCATAGATCTCCAACGGGGCCAGGAGACAACAAGTGGCAAAATATATGTCATGACTTACATACTTCCATCTGACGTTAGGAGCCAAGTACAAAATCCAAGGAGTTTTATTTGGACGTGTTAGAGTGGAACTGTATTTCAGACCAATTATAATGGTCATAAGTCACGGATGGAAATTATGGCTCTCTGGGTATTACTGAATTAAAGCTTTCAGCATCCAACCATTAACTGGCTAGGGTTACTGGGAATTTAACAACGTATCTAAGGACACTTTTCCACTATCCTTAGCATAGTTGAAGCAAGAACTTTTAACTTTTTCAATTGTTTTTCTTAGGCCGTTGCATTAATACTTAGAATTTCATGTCTGCCATCAGGAAACGATGGAAGGTTTGTCATAGTTCAATTAGCAAATGAGAATGAGGGATTAGGAATAAACCTTTTTATTAACTATTTACAAAGGGCCATTGCAGTCTTTATGCTTACTTCCAGGGACTGTGCTTTGTACTTTCAAATTATGAGACATATATAGTCAAACTAAGATACTATTAAAATTAATCTAAAAAATCTAAAGATTTGTTTTTCTTTAAGAAAATGTTGTCTCCCTTTTATCTTTTCCTTGATCTAGACAATACAGCATCTATACTTACGAGACGAAATGGCTTTCGAAGGCAAGAACAATCCGTTTATTATTTGCCAATATTCATTGTAGACAGTGGCTCACCTTCCTTGAGTAGCACCAATACACTCACGATTCGAGTCTGTGACTGCGATGCAGATGGCATTGCCCAAACGTGTAATGCAGAGGCCTACATCTTGCCAGCTGGACTTAGTACTGGAGCACTCATAGCAATCCTGGCTTGCGTGTTGACACTGCTAGGTATGTCTGTGTGGTTTCTTCACTGAAGGGAACAATCTTCCTTCAAAATACTGTTATTTTCACTTCTTAATCAATGCCTTTTTATTGCAAGAAATATAGGGGCTAAAATAGTTTTTAAGATCATCTCATATAAAGGTCCAGATTTTCTTCATCTCAGTAGATGTGGTTGCATCTGATATCTCTTCAGATGTTTATAACATTTAATTCCTGTAATGTCTGATTTTTTAAAAAAGTAACTTTTTTGGTGTGTTTTTAGAGTGACTAACAGTTAACACAAGAAATGAAGATGTGTAATTACAAAAATAAATAGCAAGAAATCTTAGACTTATCAAAAATCAGGCAGTGGTGTTATTGTGTTTAAATCGATGGAACAGTGTTTCACAAGTTTTCATGGTAATGATATCTGATGACCTTGGGTGGAAATTCGATAATGGGAGGAAACATTTTTTCATATATCCTGCAGCCAGTTGAACATTTAAAAGACAGACACAACAATGTGAACTGAATTTGAAAGAAGCCAGAATTCTTATCAGGTCATTTTACACTGCATATAACATGTGCTTATGCAGTCTTATTTTTATCTCATACAAAGCCATCAAAATCTATGATTGTTACAAAACTGATCACAGATTAGTTTATTTGGAAGTTATGTGAATGTACAAATTTTAGACTCAAAATGTGTGCTCTATTCTTTTTTAAAAAAACTGATCACGTAGAACTAAATTACATTAGCAAAATGGTAGTAAAGCAATATATTAAGGAAGCACTAAAATGGGTTACAATCTCTTAAGTGTAGACAGTAAGCTCTGAACTGTGGTAATGTATGTTTATTCAGTTATTATCCAGTGTTTTATTTATTTTGTAATTATGGCTTTGCTTAGGTCTTGATATTTCTGGACAAATAGAGTTTGTACAAAGTTAATCTAAAATACCTATTTTACTGGAGAACATTTTGCATTTTCTATTTATGAAATCATTCCCATTTATATAATAAACTTTGAACTGAAACTTTTCACAGCCCTATCACACACTAGAAACTTCCAATCACCATCTGTATGATCTATTTCCATAAATCTCCTCATGTCAAAGGGCATTATAGAATTCTGCTTGCTTAGAATTAGTTCTTAAACAAAACAATTATATATGGAATGGAAGAAATCCACTTATAGATTTACAAGAATATTTAAAAATACATTCTTTTCTCAAACATAGCAATTCAAATAGTCTGGAAAGGACTTGATGAGAAAACGGTAACATCACTAATATTTTGATATGCCCATTTCTTCATGGAGATCGCTATTTCTTCCTGGTTGTCAAAAATTGCCCCTGTAGTAAAATATAAAACTATGCTAAGAAAATGACATGTATTTACAGCTAGGCTCTTTCAGGCTTTATCTGGTAGGTGGGCTGGAACCAATTAGATAAGCCCATAGGAAAATCAAAGGATAAGTAATATTTATTGAAGGAAGTAGAAAGACAATATCCCAGAATTTACTCTTAATTATGGAACTAGCCTTATTTATAAATACAGGAATAAATTATTTTTACATTTAATTTTTATCTCCACCCTAAATGATAGAGAACATGCTCCTTTTCTTTGTTGGGGGATTTATTTGTTCCTTTTTGTCCCTTCTTTTTACAGTGATAAGGTTTATTTTGATCTGGTTGCTCACTGTGTAGAATTAACTCTCAACAGGTGTGCCAAATTCAGATCTCATTATAACTCTTGCTTTTTCAGAATTGAAACTCCTTTTCCTAGCTTTTTCTGCTAGCTTTCTAAGTGTTTCTAACTTTCAGTTTTTTTAACTTTCTGTTTTCCTTTCTGTTTAAAAACAGTTTTCACCAAAAATATTAGGTGTAAAAGTTAAGATGACAGTACTTTACCAAGCACTGTAATTATTGTGCTGAGTAATGATAAAAGGAAAAGACTCAGATCTTCATATGGCCCTTTACCTTATTAAAGCTCACAAACACTTTTCATAATTGATATATTAAATCTAGAAATGCAACTGGCACTAAAGCAGATTTGAAGGCAGATTCAACTTTGCTGAGAACTCCAAGTTATATTGAAGACAGTATAACTTATTAGATATAGAATAAAGATTAAATCCATACTTCTAAACAATTCCAACATCATTCAAAGTATTCTTGCTTATGTTACTGCCGTGCAAATCCAGCATAGTGGAATGACTCCAGGTTTCAAAATTTGCTGTAAACTTATGTTACACAGTAGTTGAAAACTTTACCTGTAAGTCAAGATGGAAATCTGATTTTACATTATTTGCCTAAAACATAAGTAAATGCCTAAAACTTATTTAGTAATTTGCAAAATCATATGAAAATTGTTATGATGTGTGTCATTTCATTTACACTGTACATAATTTTTTAAGAGAAATGAAGAAAATTTTTAATGTCTCTGAAAATAATATGGCAGCTGCAGTATACTTTTTTCAGTTAATATCAAAGAAGCATAAGAATAACTGCTTAATATTCTAGTTATAATTTTGTGCATATCAATAACTCTTTTTCCATATTTTCTTCCCACCAAGTTTTATTATATTTGAACATGATGCAGTGTAGTTCACCTACTTTCCAGAGCTGCTTAAGTATTTCACATAGGATACCTGATTTGTAGAAGGTCATGTAAAGTTCTTTTTCAGATCAGGAATAAGTAAATTTTTGTAACTATGGATTGAACTTAATGGTTTCTGAGAACAAAGGTCATTGTATTACAATACAAGGGACTGTATTTCTATGGAGTAGGATTTTTTAAAAAATTACCTCTAGTTTTGTGCCATAGTTTTTACCTTTTCAGCCTCAAAGTTTGAAAGAACAACTTATTAGATTTTGTTTTGTTTTAATAAAGACAGTGTGGTGACTTTTTGCAGTTCTGCATGAACCTTTTAGGTTGCATGTATTTAATTTGGATCTAATTTTTATTTAGGGTTTGCCTTTTTATACAATATTTCCTTTCAAAGCAGTTTAGGAGAATCAAATAATGGTTGGGTAATGAAACATCTATAAGGAAACAACCAAGTTCAAAGAGCACGAGGAACTCAACAGTTCAGCACTGAACTATAGATATTCTCTTCTATTGGCATAAAACAATATGTCAATAATAAATAAATGCATGCATATATAAATCTAAAATAAACCAATCATTCACATCTAGAACTTGCATTTTATTGAGCAATCAGTAAAAGCTTTGTTGCAATGATTAAAAAAACACTATGTAAGTTAAACTAAAATGTAAGAAATAGAAATGAAGATATGATTTTGGGTAGCTAGCTAGCAAGTCAAAGCTGTATTTTGTGGGAAACAATGTTACAATAGCAGAGATAAGTAGACTCTTTCAGCACTTAAAATGATCTACAAAGTTGGCATATTCATATTAAACCAGTGGAGGTAGCATATACGCTAATCATATACGGAACACTATTATGCAGTTAGACTTCAATAACATCAACAATCTTCCATTCAGAACATGCTTCAGTGAGTTTAGACTGACTACCATTTAGAATTGAAACTTCAATGACTTTCTTAAGCATTTAATATTTGTGAATGTATTAAGAACAGGTGATCCTTAATGTACAACAGTTCATTTAGTGACTGTTTGAAGTTACAACAGCACTAAAAACAATGACTTATGACTGTTTTTCACACTTAGTACTCAGCAATAAGTACCCAGCCCTATTCAATTGGCCTTCTTATGGGATATGTTCCTGACTTGGAAAAAGCAACTTTTATTGCATAACTGTTATCCTGCTCTTGCCGTTATTTAAACAAAGGTGTAAGTTTGGGGATAAGGTTTCCTTCCTGTCCTCTTGGACTATGGGTATCCTTCCAAGAAAACTCTTGTGCCCTTAAGTCCATGTAAATAAAAGCTGGAGACACATTAGATTATAACATATTTATCCCTTGGGTTCCTTCTTCCTTTTCCTCGGTTATCTTTGTTTTGGTGAAGACAGGTCGCAAATAATTTGTAAGTTAGCTGAAAACAAATTTGGAGTATTTTGTTCTGAAGCCTAAAAGAATTTTGTACGGTGAATTTCATTATTTGTTTAGCCTAACACTAATAAGAATCCCAGTATTATAAAAGCATACACGTTTATTTTTATACAAGCTAAACGTATGATCACAATCCTCTAGCAAGAATATAGTGGTGAGAAAGGACGATTAATGTAACTGTTAGCCTTTAAAGTACCTCAAATTCTTTGTCGCCTTTCTGCTAAAAAAAAAAAAAAAAAACACCCTAAAATAGCTATATTTTATTTTAAAACTGGTGTTGGCTGATATTGGTCTTTTTTTTTTTTCAAACATGTCATCATTGTTAATTTTATAACTCTGTCCTATAATAGTTCCCATTCAAATCCAGCAATTAGTACATTGGAAGCAAAATTGGCTAGTTTTTCAAACATTTCCACGGATTTTGCATGGCTGTTCTTACAGCTTTTATTCGGATAGAGGTTAAAAATTATTGTGCAAGAGCAGTTGAAGTTATTAGAAATTAATATTCTCCTAAAGTCATTTATATGCTAAATTGTTTAACATTTCAAAGGACTTTTTTTTTGTTTGGCTTCAAGCAATCATGAGCTGTGTAAGGCAAAGCTGCATAAAACATTCTTTTTTATCTTGCTTTTTATTGTACCTCTCAGCAGATAAATCTACTAAGTTTCATATATTTTGCACTTATTAGCAGGTATTTAACTCCCCAGATAAAGTCTGTTGAACATGTCACAGTGTGAAAATACATTTTCACTGGTGTAATGAACAGATTAACTGCTTGCTACATGGCATAGTTAGTAACTTAGAATAGCCAAAAGTAATTTTAAAAGAAAGAAAAGCCTAGCAGATCCATTTGGGGGGGGGGGGGGGTGGATTTGAAATATGTCATAAATATATTATTTTTTCATTTTATAAAACTTGAAGGCTGATATGAATCCTACCAGTCTTATATAGTTACTCCATGAACCCCTACGGTAACTTTTTGTTTTCCAATTGATATGGAAAATATGTGCCAGCTGTCATCTTTATTTTATTCCAGGTTTCTTTTCATTCTGTACAACCATTGACATGTTCTTTTATGGAAAAAATGTATTTAGTGTAGTAATTATAGATGTTAAGATCAATTTTTCAATTCTTTGCACCTACAGTACATTAAGAGCCATTATTTTACATTGTGAAAATGATAATTGCGAAAACACAAGAGGTCATTATTAAAAAGAACCCATTGCAATTTGGATTATCATGGATTTCCTTAATATGTCGATTGAGTTTATGAATATTTAATTAATACAAATGTATAATATAATGTTTTGTTTTTTTATTTTGCATAATGGTATAACTAGATCTTTAGCAAAGTCATCCTTAAAAATAAATGTGTTGTGTAATTTTAAATTTGAGTGGTGTGATTGGATTATGTTTTTATTGATTCTTAATATCACCAGCAAATAATTAAATGGGTATATACAGACTAAGTATTTAAGTCTTTTCAGTAATTCTGTGAATATCTTATCTCTAAAGCCACCAAAAAATTATCTTCAATATTAGAAATGTCAAAAAAATGTTGTTATCCAGTAAAGTGATTTGGACCAATAAATATCAAAATCTTTATGGTTTCTTATTGCAAAAAAAATCCCCAGATCCATGATAGGTATTCTGCATGTTAAAGCAAAGTGCTCTGTGTTATAATGCTTTTAATGCATGAACCACAAAAGTTGTTAAATAACAGCTATTATTTAACAACACTGAATTTTCCAATCAAGGATCTGATACTTTATCAATAATCTGTACTCATAGATTTCAATAATAGAGTTAACTTCCCAAACCCTGACAGTTAGAGTGCACATAGAGAGTTTATAAACATGCTTTTATCGTTTGGGCAATTAAGAGTTCAGAAAAAGGTCTCTACAGTTAATGGCTGAGAGGCTGTAATTTTCAACTTGAATTTGCTTTTAAACGTATGTTTTAGCAATCTGTACCAAATAAACAATACATATGATGACATTAAATCAGAATGAACATAATAATAGATTCTTTAATGTCTAAAAGCATTTAAAGCCACTTTAAGGAACTATAAGGAATCCCAAACAAACCTTATTGTGTAACCATCAGAAAACTCTTTATCTTGCATAATTTATAAATAGTTTTACTCTGAATGGGGAATGTAATGAATTGGGGATTAGCTTGATTCAACTTTGCTTAAAACTTTACTTTTTCCATTGCAGTGCTTGTCTTGCTGATTGTTTCAATGAGGCGACGGAAAAAAGAGCCTCTTATTTTAGACGAAGAGAGAGATATCAGGGAAAATATAGTCCGATATGATGATGAAGGAGGTGGAGAGGAGGATACCGAAGCATTTGATATGGCTGCCCTGAGGAACCTCAACGTCATTCGTGATACCAAGATCAGGAGGGATGTGACTCCAGAGATCCAGTTCTTGAGCAGACCATCTTTTAAAAGCATCCCTGATAATGTTATTTTTCGGGAATTTATTTGGGAAAGGTTAAAAGAAGCTGATGTGGATCCCTGCGCTCCACCATATGATTCCCTCCAGACATATGCATTTGAAGGAAACGGTTCAGTGGCTGAGTCACTCAGCTCTTTAGATTCGGTCAGTTCAAACTCTGATCAGAATTATGATTACCTCAGTGACTGGGGGCCTCGTTTCAAACGGCTTGCAGATATGTATGGAACTGGACCAGAAAATTTGTATTCATAGCCTTTGAACTTTTTTATGACAATGCACTAAAGGAAAAAGGAAAGAGAAACTCAGTATCTGGACTAAGAAAAATCTGTAAATATTTCTCCATCTTTTTTTAAACTTTTTTTTCTTTGACTCAGTGAAGCTTATCTTAATTTGAAAATTGTCCAAGGAACTGCACTGAACAACAAATAGTGAGCATCAAATGGCATTTTGGTAAAATTAAGATGCTTGGCCATATACAAATAGATAGCAACCCTCATATCTCATATACCTGCAGAGGCAATTAACCTCTAAGAGTAAGTAACTGCACTGTGACCTCAATGAGCCAATGATACCCTGTAGATGCCTTCTGAGTTTTGCTGGGTTGAGACTTCAGAGTCTCTGCTTAGTGAAGGAATGGGGAACAAGTTCATTTACCATTTAAAATAGTATTACAATATATTGTATACTATTAATGCAAGGTTTCATCTTTCATTTGCAGTGTTGCATGCAAGTTGCTGGCTCAAAACAATCCAACACAGTGACTTCTATTTGTTTCAAAGGCTACTAAGTCCAAAAAAATCTATATCTGTAAATATCTGGGTAATTCTGAAAATAGACTGCAGTTCCTATTCTGAAAATCTGCAAAATATGCCATTGCCTTATTACAATTGTTTGCAGGAAATGTGAATTTGAAAAGATGGAACGTGATTCTCACAGTTTTGTGATGCCTATGTAGGTATGGGGGGAAAGTTGCTGTCTATATCTTGATTATTATTAATATTAATATGATGTCTTCTGATTCATACAGAAGTTTTTTTCATTTTTTAAAAATAAAATGTTGACATGTAGAGGTATGTTCATTTTGGAGTTCTGACCTCCATTTACATTCAGGTTTGTTATATGCATTGTGGTGTTAGATACTTGGGAACATGCTGTTTTTTCCCTCCAGTCTCAGCTACATGAAGGAAATGAAGCATGGAAATAGAGAAATTATAGTAAAGCAATTGAGCTAGCTATTCATCTCTCCAAGAGGAACACTGCTACAAGGACACATGGCTGTCATTGTTCTTCTGAGCCATTACAATGTCTGAGATTTTTGAATAAAGTGTTTGTACTTTGAATTTTCAAAAGAGACTACAGATGCAGCCAGGATTGTCTCTAATGGAAGTTTTAGTTTTTCAAGGTCATCTGTTCTATGTGCTTCGGCAATTTAAACAAACCTGCTCCTTCTATCAAATTCCCTACCTCTTTGCTACTGTGGAATCACAGAAAAGTACTCTTTTTACATTTCTTTCATATGTTAAGCAGCATGATATGATTAGCACCAATTCTGTCTTCAGATACTCACAAGTCACAGAAGCATTTTTCTCCAGGGAGGTCACTTCATAACGCATCATTTCTATACTGGTTCAGGTGTGCCAAACTTGAAGGATGAATACTGCAGTTCATTAAAATAATAGTAGGGGGTGGGAGGTTGGTGCAGGATTTCTTAGAATATGACAACTTTTATGGTTCAGGCAATATTTATAATTTAGCTGTTATTAGAAAATAAGACATGGATTGAAGTAGAATAGTGCTTTATTTTAATACTTTGTTTTCTTCTCTCTCTCTCCCTCTCTCTCCCTCTCTCTCTCTCTCTCTCTCTCTCTCTCTCTCTCTCTTCACCCTCCCTCTCTTTTCTTTAACAAGGACCAGTTTTGAAAACATTAATTATAGCTACAGCTCTTGTAGCAAAAACTCTAGAAGATATTATGAACTCCCTAGAATGGAGAAATTTGGAGCATGTTCTTATATGAGCATTTCTGAATCAAGAAGCAAATGGCTTGACTCTTACCTAAATTTAATTTATATAGACACATGAGCTAGTCAAGCCAATTCTTAAAGGCAGATAAACAAATAGAAAATCAAATCAGGGAGTAATTGTTGAAATTCCTAATATGCTCTGAAGCACTTTAAAGAAGAATGGTAGGGATGTGTATCCCTTCAGATGTGATTCCAAAACATTCAGAGCACACAAAAACATGAACATCCATGACTTTTTAAAGCAGCCACATCTTTTCCCCAAGATTGTGTGGTAGCTTGATATATATGACTTACAGACACATACCATATTTATACAAAGGGATAGTATCAAGATCACATGAAGCGTTAATACTGCTTTACACTACATTGTTAAGACTACACTTAGAATATTATGTCTGGTTTTGGTCACCATGATACAAAAAACTTATTGAAACTCTAGAAAGAGTGCAGAGAAGAGTAGCAAAGATGCTTAGGGGACTAGATGCTAAACCATATGATGAAGGAGGGAACTGGGAATGTCTATCTAATGAAGACAAGGACTGTGGGTGACATGATAGCAGTCTTCCAATATTTGAGAAGCTGTCTCAGAGGAGGGGAATCAATGTATTATCCAAAACACCTGAGAACAAGACAAGAGATAACAGATGGAAGCTTAGCAAAGAGAGATCCAACCTAGAATTAAGGAGAAATTTCCTGGCAATGAGAGCAATCAGTGGAATGGCTTCCTCCAGAAGTTGTGAGTGGTTTATTACGGGATATTTTAAAGAAGAAATTGTACATCCATTTTTCTGGAATGATATAGGTCGTCTGCTTGAGCAGGTGTTTGAACTAGAAGATCTCCAAGGTCCCTTCCAGAATTGTTATTCTGTACCTCCACAAAGACTATTTTGAAATCTGGTCCAAAACAATATTGGCCCTTTAAAATTTAAGAAGTTTCTTATATATAAAAGCCATTAATATAGCTGGACTATTACACAGTTTTATTCTCTACTTACTGAACTGGAAAGAACATATACAAAAATCAGGGCACTGTCTAAGAAAAATTTGTGCCTTCACCTAGAAAGTTAAGTACCACTATAGAAAGGCTCGTCTGCCTTTTTGAAAACCTAGGTTAGAGACCATATTTTTCAATATGAAATGGTTTCTTTTATACAATGCTTATGATGGATGAATCTAGACGGCATCAAGAACTGAAGGGAAATCCCCTTAAGGTTTTGTAATTCTTGCAGCTCAGCAGTGTCAATGAACTAAAAGTGGCCTTCAGCTTCATTAAGGAATAAAGTTTGACCATGCAGAAACACAATTATTTACCTTGGGTAACTTTTTTGTAGACAATCATTGTTTCATAATTTAGTAGACATATAACCATTCATATATGAATATTTTGTAATGAACTCAAAAAATATCTTAACTCTTCATCACAAATGTAAGATTTCAATAAAAAGTTAAAAAAAATAACTGTATAAAACTCAATAACTATCAATAACTAATTGAACTGCAGGAGTTATGTAGCTGTTGTATGAGAAGATCTTGTAAAAAAAATCACCTTGTTATTAGACAAAAAATATTCTAGTTCAAGACCAGAATCCAAAGAACTATGCAATTAAATTACATATCAATATATCCAAGGTGAGGTTTGGCATGTGCTTCTCAAATAATAGTCTATCATGTCATGTGGCAAACTCCTACTTAAACTCAGGGGACCTTCAAAATTGATTTCTTAGCTGACATCCTTAAAAAAAAAAAGAAGGAAAATCCCATTGAGCATAGTCAACAAGAATCTTTAGTTATGTCCTGTGTATTCTTACTTGGTCAAACATTAAAGTATTAATGTATTTAAATAAATGTATAAATGTATAAATAAATAAATAATTTAACTTTAATAAAGTTAAAGTTAACTTTAATAAAGTTAAAGTTAACTTTAATAAAGTTAAAGTTAACTTTAATAAAGTTAAAGTTAACTTTAATACAGTTAAAGTTAACTTTAATAAAGTTAAAGTTAACTTTATTGATGAACTGGACTTATTTCTAAGGAGACGTGCATAGAATTATACTTTCAAATCTGTGTTACTCTTGGTCAATATATTTGCATTTAGATTTTAACATATATCAGTTCAGAGTAAATCACTATAATGTACAAATTTTCCTCTCTTATTCTTTTTTATATAAAGCTGTATGATATTATTTCTATAAAATATTGAGAGCATTATTCTTTTTGTTACCCAATCTATACTACCTGAAGCATTAAAAACCCTTCAATGTTACCATTGGTTATATCTCTCTCACACACACCTTCATTACAAATATTTTAGTTAGTTTTTAAATTATTCTGGGGCATATACCTTGAATGGATCCTGTAACAAATAATTCCAGTTTGTTACAAATAGATTCCATCTCAAGTATTCCAGATTCATCCATTGGAATGAGAGGGAAATTGCTCATAAGTGAGGATCCATGTGTGATCAGATTATGCACCTATAGCAATTGTTGAATTGTGGTGCTTAGCTACATCATGTGAAACCAGTTTTTAAATTGTTTTTATAGATCTGATGAGTAATTATCAATGAAGTGTGCAATATGCATTATTTTTCTTAGTTTGTTGTACATCTTGTTATTTTGTTATGCCATAATAGACATCCACAATTCTTGTAGCAAAATCAATTTCTGACCTAATACAAAATTATGCATTAGATATTAACATATTACCATAGTGTATCAATAGATGAACTGTTAAAATGAAATATAAGTAACATTTGTGACTTCTGCTGATATTAATTAGACTAAAATTAACTATGGTTTTGTATACGATCATTATATTTATATTTTGTCTGTCTCGTTTTCCAGGATTTTCTATTCCACCAAAATTATTCTATAATTTTTAAAAAAAGTGTGCAAGCTTTGCATTTATTTCACATGCAACACAGTACATGTTTGAACAGTTGTACATCACATTAAGTTTACATTTGCACTTTTATACCCAACTTTTTTTTAAAGAATGTGCACATTTTTATGCAAGTCATTTTTGCTGAGACTGCATTGCCAAGTTTGAGCAAGTTCAGAATCTCAGAGTTAACTCTATTGGATTAGTTCTGTTTAAAATCTGGGCCAAAGTCACAATTTCTAATGCTGATACCTGTAATATATAAAAGAACGCAAAAATTATTTTCTACTCTGTAACGTGTACTTTTTTGCTAGCCATATCGTATTTTTTAAAAATGTTATTTTCCTTTGCTTATATTCCATTGGCAGGGAAAATGTATAATTCCATCACATTGTTGGAATCAGTAGCACTGATGTTTCACCTTCCTTTAAAAAAAGTGCTAAGCCATGATATGTTTAAAAATGGCAGTTGAAAAAAAATCATCTGGAGTTTGCATGGAATGCTTGTCCATAACCAATGGTTTACAAATTATAGTTACATTACTAATTACAAAGGCTGAGCTCACATAGCGCGTTAAGTTGTATTCAAAGAAACTACAATATAGTTTAGGACAATATGTGATAATCTTCCAAATTCATGCAATTGAGATTACTTCTGAACACAGCCACGATGTTCTGTCCTGATCTTGCTAAAACATATAAGTAACCAGGGTTGTGCTGCTGTTGCTCTGTTAACAAACAGAATTTTCACTACAGATGGAAGGAAAGAAGTGAGAAAGGGCTGGTGGTCCCAAAAACCCTCAATGGGTTCCTTTCTCTTCCTTATTGTTCCCAATTGAGACAGAAGAAAGATATTGATGCCATCAAGTCACAATGAGTGAACCTCTTATCTCTTGGTCTTCCTCAAGCATCCAGAATCCACATATGGATCAAACCTGGGGTGGGATTGAACAATTTTAGTGCTAAAAAACGCTAAACGCTGCTTTAACGCTGCTAAAAAAAATTAGTTCTCTGCCTGGTTGCTGGTTGGGCATGGCCGTGAGGACATGGCCTTGTAGGCTTCCTCCACCATGGAGGAGGGGGGCATTTTTGCCCCCCCCCCCATGCTCCAGAGGCATTCTGTGAGCCTCTGGGAGAGCGAAAATGGCTTCCCCCAGGCTCTGGAAACCCTCTGGAGGCCAGAAACAGGCCCATTTTCCAACTTCCAGTACTTCCTGTAGGTCCTTTTTTCACCCTACCCAGGTTCTGTAGACTTTCCCTGAGCCTCCTGGAGGGCAAAAACAGCCTCCCCTGGGCTCTGGAGGGAGGAAATGGACCTGTTTCCGGACTTCCAGTACTTCTAGTAGGCCTGTTGTTCACTCTCCCTTGATGGCATAATGAACAGGTTACGTGGAAACTCCTGGGATGTTGGGCAGAGCAGGGTGGGGTGGGCAAGGTCAGCCCGTCCTTGTAACTATCAATTCAGTGAACCAGATTAAAATTAACATCTGGTTCACCTGAACCAGTCCAAAGCGTCTGAATCCCACTCCTGGATTAAACTGCAACCCCCACCCCGCCCTTCTTTCTAGCTTCACCCTTGTAAGACATTCAGGTCACTGGATATGATTTTTTTCTGCTTCTTGTGCTTCTCCCAGCATTATTTCACCACTTTCCATGTTTGTTACTATAAATGAAATAACATTGTTTTAACAGGACTGATAGCCCTCATAAACTGAATAAAGGGCTCTGATATGGTTCTAAGCCCCTTTTAATATAACCTATTGTTAACAAGCAAAACAAACCCAGATATCTTTTATACACATGATATCTACATCACCTTTGTAACACACACTTTATTGGACACTTAACAAAGGTAAAACAAATATAAAAGGAACAAATCAGCTCAAAATCCATTTTTCTGTCTCTCTAAAACACACATTCAGACACAAAATGTATTATGACTGCTTTAGCGCTTTCTGGCACAATTACAGGTAACTCTTGACTTACAACCCCAATTGAGCCCAACATTTCTGTTTCCATGCAAGAGAGTTGTTAAGGGAATTTTGCCCCATTTTACAACCTTTCTTGCCACAGTTGTTAAGTGAATCACTGCAGTTGTTAAGTTAGTGGCACAATTGTTAAGTCAATCTGGCTTCCCCTTTGGTCTGCTCGTCAGAAGGTCGCAAAAGTTGATCGCATGATCCCAAGATATTGCAACTATGAGTCAGTTTCCAAGCATCTGAATTTAGATCACATGATCATGGGAACACTACAATGATTGTAAGTGTGAAAAATGCTCATAAAGTCACTTTTTTCAGTGTTGTAGTTGTTGTAAGTCGAAGGCTACCTGTATAGTGCAATATCTTGTTGAGACTAACTATTTATCAACTCTGAGTAGATATGATATCAAACCAAAAACTGGAGATACCATTAGACCATTCAAGTTGAACCAGAATTTTTAAAACTCTCTTTCTCTCTTCCTCCCTCCCCCTCTCTCATCTTCTATCTATCTATCTATCTATCTATCTATCTATCTATCTATCTATCTATCTATCTATCTATCTATCTATCTATCATCAATCTATCATCTATCCATACAGCTATCTAGCTACACAACCCTGAAAAATACCACACATTAGCAGGATGGTATGGACTATTAGTTAAATGGTTGCAAAATAATGCAATGTAGCCAAAGGGAAGGATATGAAAGAGCCATTTAGATCCTTTAAAAAAATAAAGATAGGAAAATAACATCTGAATGCTCCACCAGTCTCTTAATTACTTTTTCATCTCTCCTTATATAGATGAGCTTTTATTTCATTGCAACTTAATAAGTATAAAGCTCTTTTTCTATGTGACTCTCTGGCAAGGATGCTTTAATGGCAAAATTTAATAGCTGTCAGTATAGTGCACTTAATCTCATAGAGTTGATGTCCTTGGGTTCCTTAGGTTGCTTGCAAAAATAGGTATTGCAATGTGGGTGGAAAAAGACAGTATTATTAGTAGCAAATGTATTTTATAGTTCTTGTGGAAGATTGCTGAAAATAGAAACAAGTAAAGTGTGGTTGTCCCTTGGAAAGAATATAGTAACTGAGAGTTGGCTGCCTGAAAAACAGCTTGCTAACCTCTCTTAATTGAAGCTTTCTGGAACTTGTCACCTCGGAAAAATATTAGGAATATCCTAAAATGCCTTTCCTCTTCACATAAAAATGTAGTGATCAGCGTTACTATTTAAATAAAACTACAAGGGCTAGCCAAGTCATTCACAGCCTGGAGAGTCCACAAATTCAAAGAAATAACCTTATTTTAGTTTAATGAGAGGTCTTGTCCTTGCTCTTCCTCCCTTCCCTCAAAGCCGTCTAGGGAAATAAAGGTGATGAGTATAACTGCAACTTCATACTACTACAATGTTTCTCACCTGAGCAACTTTACGAAGTGTGGACTTTATCTCCCAGATTTCCCCAGCCAATGCAGACTGGGGAATTCTGGGAGATGAAATCCATTCTTCTCAATGTTGCTTAGGTGGAGAAACTCTGCAGTATAGCCAATTATATAGGAAGTGAATGGAAAGGGGAACATGTCTGAGATGTTCGCAGTAAGGCTGAATTTAAAAAAAAAACAGAGGAAACAAGCCAAACACATGGAAGAAAAGAGAAAGCCAGTGAGGGTAGATTGGAGAAAAGAGAGAAATTGTGACATTCAACACAGTGTGTGGAACTGCTCCCAGTAGGTATTTGCTTAGCATCCTTCCCACTGTGCCAATTCCACTGATGGCACATAAAGAAAGTGACAACTGTTGGGATTTCAGTATATACCCAGAAAGATGTCTCAAAAATCAATGTGTCGGTAGACAATTCTAATGTAATAATAATAATGCAAATATAATGTTTCTGCTCAATTCATTTATTGCATAAAGTGAACAATCAGTTCCGTGTTTGCTTGGCCATTATGGCCGTGCTCTGAAAGGTGCATAAAGTAAGCCTAACACATCTAAGGAGCATCTACAATAGAGATCAGTAGCAATTGCTTACCTTGCATACTTGACCACAGTTTAATGTGGCATTATAATAAAAGTGGCTGCATAATATGTCCTCCTCTTCCTCCTCCTCCTCCTTCTTTCTCTCTCACACACACATAACTTGAAATAGCAGAAGGAGGAGTTGTTATAAGGAGCAAGCGTCTTTATGTGCAGAGAGCTAGCATCAATTGACTTCAGTGAAAGCAGAACAGATATTTTCAAGGTCAAAACTGGGCCTAAGAGAATTGTTCTCTCTGAGCTGCATTGTAAAGCAGTTTTAGGCAGGAAGGCAGATGCTGTTTATAGAACTAGTGGCTGCCATGGCAGTATACAATACAAAGGGGGTATGGTGGGAAATCACAATTGTTACAGCATTTTACACAACAAACAAACAAACAAACAAACAAACAAATCTATCTTGAGGGGAACTTTCTAGTCAGTAAAAAAAAACAGGATGTTTAAGATACTATTTTAATCCAGGTAGTATACCCACTTAATGAAAACTATTGTGGACTATAGCTGTGCAAATAGTATTGCAGTACACTGTTTATCTGATAAACTATGGAAGCTCAGAATCTTAATGGTCCAATTTTCAATTATAGCTGAATATCTGATAAATTGTGTTTCTTAACTGGGTTGACTCAAAGTTCAGTTACATAAAAGGCCTGTTTAACTTTAGCCATATTTTTTTCCCTTTGAGCTCTTTGGCTGCTAATTGTATCATTCAATATATATTCACGAGTCCTTTTTGCAGAACTGAGTAGTTCCCACCATTGTAATTTCTTCCCCAAAACTTAAATGAGTGCCTCCATTCTCAAATCATTATTGGAGTAAATATGAGAACATATGCAGATGTTGTATTTTTGCAATTAAGGAAACGATTTTCATCTTCCACATGAACCTAACATTAGATCTAATACATTGATCACCATCCAAATATCTGAATTGCTGTCATTGAAATCTAAATTTAGCTTTTCAGGAACATTTCTAATTACACACCAGTTATTTTTCCATGTAAATCAAGAATAGAACAGCGGGCTAGTCTTATTAGCAAATCTAATAGGATTTGAAATAGTTATCTTATAATTCCATCAAACATGAGATGAGAAAGCTTTTGAAGAGGCACTTTTTATTTTGGATGAAAGACAAATTGGCTGCACAATAGACCAATGAGATGAAAGTATTGCAACAATGAACACTGAAGTTGCTCATGGCCAGAACATGCCATTATTTATCTTCTCTCTTCTCTTGCAATAATCAGGTTCTAGCCTCAACTAGCCCAAGGGCAAATCGTATGTTGAAAAGACAGCTTTCAACCACATCTTTCAATCCATTGAATTCACGTTCTTGGAAATGTGTAGCTAGTTTATTTCAAATTCTGCTACAAAGCTTTCTAAAGAAGGTATCTGTTACCTTATATATGCCAGGAGCATATTTTCAGTTCAAGCAGAATTTGAAAGTGCTCTAACCATTATATTGCTGGTTACTTTTTTAATTATGAAATATTCAGCTCAGAATGCAATTCTGCTCAGTGTTTAAGCTTTCATTTAAAAATGTGTAAACATCAGCCTGCGGTGACCACAACTTGATCATCATGAATGCAATACTGAAATGAAACTTCAGGGAAGAAGCCATTTGATACTTTTCTCTTTTTAACGTTCTATTGATAAAGGAAAGGAATAACATGCTCCTAATGCAATTGACATTCTGCTTTTACTATAAGTGCAAAAATTCTGCAAATGGACCTTCCACCATCATAGTGGCTGGTTCATCCAACATGCTAAGCTGTGATGTTTTTGTGAACTGTAATTTATTGGCTAAGCTATAGTGACTGGGTTTATATATAATGTTAAATATAAATATTCCATAAACATTTAGGATGTAAATGTAATATATATAAATAACTAATAGCAAGCAACTATGTATTTTATAGCAAAAGGTTCATCCATATACACTAAATGCAAGGGGATCTAAGTTTTGTTACATGGATTATTAATACTTTAAAGTTGGAGAACTTTTCGAGTATATTGGAAATCAGGATGGTATATTGGAGACAGAGGTGTCTGTGGGATGAATGGTGTCAATAATTTAAGATGGCAGCTATGATGGAACAACTGAATTGTACATTTTTATGTGTGTCTCATGTAAGGGATCTATGAATTTAAAATGTAAAGGTTTCAATTGTATGATCACATCAATAATCACAATTGGCTTGAAGGAGAATGTAATAGACAAATAGCTATTTAGGATGAAAAAGGGCATTACACTTATCGTATACTTCAATGCCCAAGTGGAGAAGCAAAACAAAATTTAATAAATCACTTTGGAGACACCAAACAGGAGGAGATCTTCTGAGGAGATTGTCTATTGTTCTTAACCTCTAACTTAAATTGATATAGAGTCAATTAAATTATTTAAAATCTTTAAGGTTAAGATTGTCATCTGGACTCCTAAAAATATTGAGGTTGTTACTTATCCAAAATTGCTTTTCAATCAGGAAAATCTGAATCATTTGCAAGTGTCTTTTCTAATATAGTTGCTTGTAATAGTTATGAAATTATAGGAATTGTACAAATGAGATAACCATTTGATGAAATGAACATGAGTTCTTGTGGATATGTAAGCAATCATTAATGAATACGTTATTCCAGTTGCATTATTGATGTGGCAACATTCCCTTAAAGAGTTAAAATCCCTTAGAAACGTCTTTGTTATTGTGTCACATATTACCAAGTAAAAGGAACATAATGCTTAAATGTGATGAAGATTTTTAAGAGTCACTACATCAAATCATTGAAGCATAAAGTTTAAACACAAGAGAATCCAGTCATTATCCTTGAACAAGTCATTTCTTAAGGAAATGGTAATGCTATCTTCAGCATAAGGTTGTTGGGACAATAAAGTATGGTGAAATATATTAACCCACACCATGCATTTTTGAGGGGAGGGGGGCAAAGTAGTATTAATAGTAACTTACTTTGCAATAATGTGTATTGGTGAATGAATGCATAGTTAGGAATGAAGCCACATCTTCTTCTTCTAGCTGTGATTTATCATTCTACAGATCTTCACATTGTTCTTATACACAAAATCCATAGAAAAAAATAAACTTGATATCTTAAAATGATTCCTTCTTCCTGCCCAGGATTCAGTCCTTATGCCAGGTTACCAGATTGTCAAAAGCTGTGGCTTTTGGCTGTTGTTGCTAAATTTCAACTTGCTTTGTAACAAAGCTCCCTTATCTATGGTCTTATTGTAAATGAGGTGGCTACATGTATAATTGACTGGTTTTCCTTCTTAGAAATCTACCCATTTGAGGTATATGTGAATAGTATACACACATACACACACATACACACACACACACACACAAACAGTGTTTGAAGATATTTTAACAAAGTAAAAGAGAAATAAATAGCAAATAAAAAAAATATCACAAAAAATGAAACAAGAAAAAACCATTATAATGCAGCAGCTTTCAAACTCCTTGATAGTAGTTATAAATATATTTATATTTTGCCCTCTCTCTCTAAAGTTACATAGTAATTGCCTTCTTTCCATAAACCACTCTTTCTAATCTTCATAAATTACAAGATCGTCTTTCTCTGTTTTCCAACAAAAATTCTATCATCCTCACCAACCATTTCTACATTGTGGGAATTTCAGAATCCTTGGATTCATTCTTTTTGAAGTCACTTATGTTCTAGAGGGCACCTGGATGGTCTCCTATTGAACATTTTACAAATTCCATTTGGTGGAGAACTTAGTGCTCTCTGAGCCTGGATGCATGCATGCAGACATCATTATTAAGAAAGTCTGCAAGCAAATAACCAAGCCCAGAGAGCACCAAGGACTCCACACTTCAACCCTGAGGTACATATATTCTCTTCTATTGCTAAGGTGTGTGTGTGTGTGTGTGTGTGTGTGTGTGTGTGTGTGTGTGTGTCTGAAATGAGTAATCTGATCTTTGACATTTACTGTTCCAATGCCAATTAAGTATTGCCAAAAATTTTAGAAGGCACAAGAACTGAGGTATTATACATCAAAACATAAATAATGTGAAGCTGACATGAGGTAAGAATATGAAGTGCAGCAAATATCCAGGATTGCTTATTTAAATCCAAAGATTTCCACTGGTAAACTATTAACTTGGAAATACTAATTTTATGATAGGTTAGGAATAAATAAAGCTGAGGAAAGGTGATTGAATATAATAATTGTATTTCATACAAATACAAAGAAACCAGCTTTCTTCTAGATCATGAATGTATAAAGCAACAATTCATGACTAATTAAAATTCGATTGCTAGAAGTAAACAATAAGATACCTGTCACCCTCTGTTTTGCTGCTTGCTTTTTGGCTGCCATTGAAATGGGGAGGGGGGCATGGTATTTGGGTGTGGGAAGTATTCTGTACAGCAGAGACTGTAAGAAGGAAGTTGTTCTCACCATCTACTGCGCATGTGGCAGGGAGAGGAGTTTCCCACCAAGGTCAACTGTCCGACATACCTACCTGATGATGATTTTTGAAGATGTCTCCCACATGACACGTATGGAGCAATTGGAATGGACTATGGGCTGGGGTTACCAAGGGGAGAGGAATGGGTCATACATTGATATCTATGTTTGAGCACGCTTTTGTCTCAGATCCAGATTTGCTTATCTACTTATAACCAGTAAAAGTACTCTTAATTCTGCAAAATGGAGTTGGAGTGGTTTCTTTCTTGGTTATTAAGTGAAGCAGCCCAGACAATACCAGTTACTATTTGCACTATTTAAATAGTTTTTCCCCCTTCTCCTGATTACTTCCACTTCATCTTAATTTGAAACGAAATACTTTCTGGAATCAAAATTGACTCATGATGATGACATGGAAACACACACACACACACACACACACACAGTTTTCTTAATGAAGAACTGGTTTGCCATTGCTTTATTCTAGGAATTTTTTTTTCAGTTTCTCAGTTTAGCTTGGGACATCCTAGTAGTTTTCTCCAAGGATTGACCAGGTCCAACTTTGTCTAGCTTCGTGAGATCAACCAGGGTGGCTATCATCTGCTACTTCTGTAGATGTTTGTATTTACTTTTTCCTTATATTTGTTTTTATCTTATAGCCAATCCACTTTACTGTTTTATTTTTTTACAATATAATTGGTGTTATCATGCTAGAACTATGAACAATCTTTATTCTGTCACTGTTATAAGTATCATATTTAAATTTATTAATTCAGGAGTGTTCACCCTTTGAATGTATATGCATGTCATAGAGCTGATATGGTTTGTACATTAATTTTTGTTCTTTGTATTGATACAAATTGCATCAGTAACATAAACAATTCCATACCAAGATAAACAGTATCATATACGATTTTTTCAGTGCCATTACAAATCAGATCTATTGAATATCCTGATGACTGGATATAGGCTAACCACACATTTACAATATACACTTGAAAATATAGAGCTTGGCCCTGAGGTAACAGTGTAAACATATTTTTAAAGATACTACAAGCTATATTTTATTACTATTAAATATGGAGTGAATTGTTGATGTCAGGAAACTAAGAAAGAAAGAAATTCAGCAGTTTCATATTCAGGAATGCGTCTGTATTTGTTAATCCATATAGTTCAGAAGCTTTTGTGCACATCTGCTTTCTAAGATTTTTCATTTCTATATAGTCAGAGTGTCTGCATGGATTCCACAAGACAGATCGCCATCTCCCACTGATACTTCATATTTGATTTGGTTAGCAGTGGGAGAACTTCACATACAATATTCTATTTCCATATAATCACTTTACTTAAGCCAACGTTAAACTCTTCACCTGCTCAAACTCTTCATTTTCAAACTGCATTTAGGGAGCTCAAAGCAATAACCAAATTGGCAGATGTCCCAATGTCATTAGTCGAGTAGGGAAAGGGTGAAGGAGAATTCAAGATGTTGCACTACTGTGCAAAATGTCAGCAATTAAAATTAATTAAAACTCATTAAGAAACTCCCACTTTCAAGTTCCCCTTCAGTATATATTTAATTTTTGCATTGCAGCAGTGGACAAAGGCCATTAAATAGGCAGAAAGAAACCTGACATAAAAAAGGCTTGTTTATAGTAGGTTATATATCTTTTATTTCTCTTTCCCTTTGGAGATAAATTACAATTACAAATGATTGAGATGAGAACAAATATTTTTACAATTATGTCTATCTATGCAGTTATTCTCATATATGTTGAGATTGCTATCTTAACAGAGCAACAAAGTTGGAAAGGACCTTGGAAGTCTTCTAGTCCAATGTATTTCTGGAATATCCTGTGTGCTAAACCCTTATTTTTTTTGCAACAGGAGAGATGTTTCTCCCTCTTTATCAAAAGTGACTCCACTTAGTATTTAGCATCTGGAAAATTTAAATCAGGAACTATTCAAGTAGCCTGGTCAATGAGAACCACGGTTTTGAGAGAAAAGTTCATAATTTGTGGCCCTGAAAAGTCTTCAATAAATCCTATATTCAAAACTAATTTGTTGCTGAATTGTAATTTGTATTGTGTTAAAGATGAAATTATAAACATATGAAGAACAATTATATTACCAATAGTCATTTAATTAAACTGTTCATCTTTCTTTGTTCGGGTCCTATCTGTTAACTGAATTGCCGATTTTAGTCTGAGAAATAGTATACTTTTTTTCTAAGACATAAGGGTTTTGTTAATTGGGGATGGGTTTGTTAGTGGAAAACAGTGTGAACTTTCCATTTATTATTGCAGACTCATTATGCAATGATGAAGTAGGACAAAAGCTTTCTGTTGAGATGTTTTTATTTGAATAGAAATGAAAATAACAAAAAATAATAATAACTTGGTAAAGTCTAATTATATCTGAAATTAATGCATTTAAAGCCAATAATCTTTAACAAAGCAAATAGTTTAGGGACGCCTTAGGAAAGATAAGATATTATACTGTAGTTAGAAGAAATCACTACCATCATGACCTAGGGAGCTCCTCCCTTGATATGATTGTGAGATTTCAAAGAATATCTGATCAAGAAATATCACCTAAAAACATGGAATCGCTAGAAATAATAAAGCAGCAAACAAAATCTATAGCCAAGAAAGACTAGCATACAAAACTGTTGATCACAATGATAAAAAATGTCTGTATAGTGGACATCACCATACCTGCAAAATAGAAGGGAAAGAATTGGAGAAAATCACAAAATATAAAGACCTACAAATAGAAATAGAACAATGCAGCAAAAATAAAAAAGCAAGCATAGATGGCTTGGGTGCACACAATGAACATAATTTCAATATTAGTCCAATCAGAAATATTTCTACTAATCCATCATTGAAGAATTTGTGAACCAGTGAATACTTGACAAAAAAAATACAACTCTTGGCACAGCTATGGGACACCCTAAGGCTGTGATGGTGAACCTATGGCACGTGTGCTGGAAGTGGCACTCAGAGCCATCTCTCCAGGCATGCCAGCAATCGCCTGTTGCTCTTCCAGGTTCTAGTGTGCACATATGCACTGGCCAGTTGATCTTTGCATGTGCTGGGAGTGCTGTAAACTGGAAGCTTAGCTTCCTGGCGTGCACATGCAGGCTGTGGAGCTGCTCTTTTGGTTTCCAGCACTTCTGTGTGTGGGCACGTGCTCAGTGCTGAAAAGATTCACCAACACTGCCCTAAGGAAATACAACAATAATGCACTTTGAATAAAGGAGGTAGATAAGAATTAAAAGGAAGCTGAAATGAAAGGGTGTATAATAATAGCAGAAATGCAGAAAAAGACAAGGAAAATCAAGAATTGGTCAGCACCAAATGCAGGTGAATGGCATGAACTCTAAGTTAAAACATCTGACTGGTGACATCCACTCATTGCCAACCAGTTCAATAACATACTGCAAGAAGGTGAAATTGAAGAGTAGTTAACATCTGGCAAAACCTACCTGACAATGAAAAATCTAACAAAATGGGCAGAACCAGGAAACTAGAGGCCAATTACTTGATTACTAATAACTATAAAATTGCTAGTTGGAGTAGTAGTTGAAATGAATCCAACAACATCTAGCTGAAAACAAAGTCTTTCCAGCTGGGCAGAAAGGAAACCACCCAAAGAGCTGAAGAACAAAAGATTACCTCCTAATTGACAAAATGATTCTGGAAAACCTCAAGAGGAGGAAGACCAATTTGAATGTAGCTTGGATTGATTTCAAGAAAGCATTTGACTTCCCGACACACCATTTGATAAACAAGTTCCTAAAAATAACAGTAGAACCATCATAAGCTTTGTGCAAAGATCAATGGCACAATGGCAAACATAATTGCTGGTCCGTGATGATAGACTAGGAGAGATTAGGAGAGATTAATATCAAGAAAGAATTTTTTCAAGGAGTCTCACTATCATCACAACTGTTTGTCATTGCATTAATACCTCTGTCAACAATACTGAACAAATCAGGACATGGTTATAAAACTGCAAAAACATCTGCCGGACTATTCCAGCTCTTTAAATGGATGATCTAAAGCTATATGAAAAAACACCATCTGAAATAAAATCACTGCTCAGCACTTTCCATATATACAGACAAGATATTTGTGGTGGAGTTTGACATGGACAAACGTGCTACTCTCATCAACAGGAAAAATGTGAAAACCGAAGGAATTAAGGTGCTCCATCAAAATAACATCAAGAGTCTGGATGAAAATGATCACTACAAATTATTGAGCATCCTTCAAGATGACAAGATCAAGCACACTGAAATCAAAGAGGAATTGTAGATTCTACTCAGTAAAGTAGATCCAAACTCAGTGGAGAAAATACCATCAAGGTAATTAACACCTAAGGAATTCCAGGCAATAGATACACAGCTAAAACAGTGAACTGGGCTCAACCAGAATTAAAAGCCCTGGATAGGAAAAGCAGAAAAATGTTGACAATGAATCATGACCTTCATTCACACAATGAAGTTGACAGACTCTACTTTGGATGTGGGGTGACAGCTAAAAAAATTAGGGCCATTGAAAGAACATCTGAAGGACAGTGAAGAGATGCACTGAAGCTAATGTGCTAGGAAGACTTACTAAATACTACCATGACAGGGTCTTATTTTCTTTTGACATCCCCCCATAAGCACTTGGCCTTATTTTCAGGAAGGTCTAATTTTTGAGGAGCAGGAGGTGGTGAGTGTGGTCACCTCATGGCTGCTGCTGTGTTGCAATATTTTCGGGGACGGCTTATTTTGGGGGAGGGCTTATTTTAGCACATGTGCTCAAAAGCCCAATTGGACTTATTATCCAGGGAGGTCTTATTTTCAGGGTAGAGAAACCAAACTGGCCTACAGGAAAAACCAGATGAAGAACAGAAAATAGACATGCAAGACAAACTATTGTGTAGCCAGTATTCTTAAAAAAAATTAACAGGTAAAGCAGATAATAACAAAACTGACAATGGTTAAGAATAGGAATGTAAGAGAACAGGCAAGTAACAAGAACGAGACAGAGAGGCTAATTCTGAATGCAAAGGACCAAGCTAAGAGCAAATGCATACAAAGCCAGAATTCAGAAGACAGCAAAAGACAGCAATTGCCACCCCTGCAAAAAACAACACCTGAAGAAACAGTGAGCCACCTGGTTAGCTGTTGCAAGAAAATCTCACAAACTGACTATAAAAAATGGCATGTTGGAAAATCTACAAGAAACACCATTTGCCTGTAAGCAAGAATTGTTGGGATCATAAAATAGAGAAAGTAATAGAAAATGATTATGCTAAAGTGCTTTAGGACTTTAGAATTCAAACAGATAAGCAACTGCTACACAACATTCCGGATTTAACCATTATTGAACCCAATGACAAAAAAATCTCTGTATAGTGGGCATTGCCATATCTGGAGAACACAGAATAAAAGAGAAAGAATTGGAGAAAATTACAAAATATAAAGACCTTATTATAGAAGTAAAATGACTGTGACAGAAGAAAGCAAAGATAGTACCAATGGATGTCTTGGATACAAACCCAAAACCACTAAAGCACCAATTCTCAAGATTGACAAAATCACTATCAGTCAATTGCAAATGGTGACTTTACTTGGAACAGCTTACAACCTGAAACAATAACTTTAACACTATCAAACAACAACATCTGCCTATCCCAGGTTCTTGGGAAAGACTTGAAAGGTAGACAAAAATGCCAAACATCTGGCTGAGTTACCAATCATAACATAATCCATTATATATTCAGATTGCATTGCATTGTAATTTTGATTGCACTGTTTAAATAGAAATAATTTGCTACATTGTCTTCTCACTTTGGGTTGAATATATTGCGGTGGATACTATATTGCTTCTTTAGAGGACAATATATTGAGCTTCTAATTCTAATTCTGATGTTGCCAACTTAACAATTGTTCTAAATGCTTTATCCAGAAGGAACGTGTAGTTCAGAAGTTTGGCTTCAAATAAATGAGAAGGGTCCAATTTTATAGCATACTTACTCATTTAATCTGAATATATTAATCAAAACAGTTGCATTTTGAAAACAGAGCCCTTCCAGAACTCAAGACTTGAAAAACAAATGTTGGATGAGCTAAGCCTGGAATTTATTGATTTATAGCAAGAGCAGCAACAGTGCTATTATACAGACATTGTGATGCCAGCTGGCAAAGGTAAGTATCCCTGTCACTGAATACAGGTAATATTTTGTCTGCTTCTGACCTCACACAGTGGAAGAACAGTTTCAAGTCCCTTGATTCTATGTTCACATGCCATACAGAATTCAAAGAAGACTCTTTTCATATTTCAAGTCCAATATCCCAACTTGAGATATAACAATAATCCTTATTAGTTCCTTAAATTGTTCTAGATAGTCACTCAAATCCTAGTCTTGTCTAGCTTTAACTGTCCCTTTAAAGAATGATGAGCCTTCTTTGTTTTTATAAAACTAGCTCCTAATTTATTTCAGTTATAGTCATGTGAATAATATGGACCTGGCCAACAAACATGGTGACTCTGAGCGTGTGGCAATAATATTCTACTGAGCCTCTGGATAAGCTGCTTGAAGAGGCAATAGCGACTGATGTTTCGGAGCAAAGTTCTGAAAGGCCATGGTTTCCCAACTCTGTAATGGGACAACTCGTCAGAATTAGAGATACAATAGAGTGTGAAGTTTCCCTGTGACTACATAATAAGTCATGGAAACATAAAATGGAAAAAGTTATCGGAAATAAGAAGGTAAAGATCTTGTGGGACTTTTGAATACAAATGGATCGTCATTTGGAGCACAACACACCAGATATCACAGTTGTAGAGGGCCAAAGTATACAGTTTATTGATATCGCTGTTCCTGGAGATGCCAGAGTCAAAGAAAAAGAACTAGAAAAAATCATGAAATATTGCGACCTGGCCATCAAAACTACACGGCTATGAATGAAGCATGTAACAGTGATACCCATTGTCATCGGGACACTTGGCATCAGGTCCAAGAATTTTACAAGATACATGAACAAATTGGAGTTTCCTGCAATAACACCAGCGGAACTGCAAAAAACTGCACTACTCAGAACATCTTATATTTTAAGAAGGTGCTTGGTTGATACCTAGGATGCTGGCAGCAGTCACTGGTATTTGTAATGCATTTTTGAATGTTCAGTTGGCTGAATTTCATGTTTAATGAATAAACTATATAATAATACATGGGTCTCAGTCCTGGCCCTAACATATTTGCCTTTGGATATAGAGGCTGATTCACAATTCATGCCCTATATCTTTAAGGTGCTGGAAAAGGGAGGAAGTTTTTTTTCTTTTTTTCTTACTGTGTTCTTGTGTTCTGTGATTCGTGCATTTATTCTCCTGTTTGTTTGTCTTATGTATGTTGCAGGGCAGATTTTTCATGGTATTTCGTAGACTCCTTGGTTTTCTAGCTGGATTTTATCTTTGGGGTTTCTTATACTCTACTCTACTTTTTACTTTACTTTACTTTTAATTTGTAAAGCCACCCAATTCCATAACAGATCTGGGTATTGATTTTTGGAATTACATCTCTGACAAGCACTTAGATAGGATTGCTCCAAAATGAAGATGAAGAGATGACTAAAATGATGGTGGCAGAAGATGATGAACAAGGAGTAGAGAATACAGTTTCAAGCCTATAGCAGGGAAGATGGCCAAAACAATTTTGCCATTATTTCATTTAAAGCAACACTATTTTGAGTTTCACAGATCTTACTAGAAAGCACAGGTAAAAATATATTAGTGTGTATTAATCTAACTTTGCTTGTGGGTGAGGGAGTGCTTCATATAAAAGAGCAGGTTTATAATCTGGTACTTCTATTGGACTCACAATTCCCAAAAGAAAAACAAGACCATAACCAGAAGGAAACATGGATTGAAGAAAGAGAAAGAGAAGGGTCTTTATTGCAGTTGATTACAGTTCCATAAAATGCATACATGAAATTGATATTGATTAACTAACTAGGTAAAAAGATCAGATGTGCATTTTATATAGAACATGACAACATTTAGCCACACTTAACATGGAAACATTTGAATCTCAAAGTAAAAAAAATATAAGTAAAACCAATCAAAGTTAAGGACATTTCATTAGGTGTAGGGTTAGAGCTCAAGGAACATTTCATCATAAAGTGATCAGTATAATAAAACATATCTTGTGGTTTCAATGATTCCTTCACCATATGAAAAGCAGTGAGATTCATTTGTATCTCCTTTCTAAGACTGCTGCTGATGGAAACATTCCTTCTAATAAAATTCTGAGTTTGGTTCAAGGTTTAATAATTAATAATTAATAATTAAACCTTAATGTTCTGTGACCTGGGTATCTTGAAGACCACCTATGTTGGGTGGACTCTGCTCACTGAGGGTATGTGCATAGTGCCTATAGATCTTCCCATACATTGAGCCAGTCTCACAAACTCTGTCCTGGTAACCAATAATCAATGGACAATCACTGTCCCAAATGAGAAGGGTTGGGGGATTCTAGCTGCACTTTTCTCGCTCTCATCTGCTATTTGTTTAAGCTTTATCCAGTTAGTTGGGATATTGTTCAGGTTTCTTTTGATAACTCAGACTTTTTTTTCATATCAGTGGACGATTGGACAATTGGAGGATTTAGTTGTCATTCCCTTGGCAGAAATAACTTGCTACAATGAAATTCTTTTCGGTCTTCCACAGCTTTACTTTGTTTCTTCATCTTGGTTTTGGTGCTGAGTTACCGATCTTGGCGTGGAATGGGACAACTCACTGCAGCCAACTTGCCACAGTCATCTCTCTATGGCCAATTTGTTATAGCACATCTCACTGCAGGACATTTCAACAATTCAATATAATTAAAATAGTTTAAAATGAATTTAATTTTTTTTTTCACATTTCATTTTGTCACTCCTTTGGCATTCTTCCATTGGCATTCAATTATTCTATTCCATTATTTATTTGATATTAATGTAACTCTTGTCCCTTGGCAAGTTGTCCTGCAGTGAGTTGCCCATGGTGAGTTAACTGTAGCAAATTGGCCATGGTGAGTTGTTTTCCTCTGTCCCTTTTCTTTAGCCATCCAGATTGCTGTCAGTCAATTCCAGTAGTACTCTACTAGACTTCCATCCATAAGTGGATTCTTGTCCACCTAGCCTCCTCACCCCATTTTGCTGTCACTGTTCTGACTCAGCCTTAGCAAAACCAAGAAAAAGAGTCCTTGTCCCAAAAAAACCCTTTTTATTTGACTGTGAATTCTTGGCATTCACACACAGAAAAGTCCAGGCAATAATCCTTCCAAGGGTTAACTGCAATAGCAGATCTTATTAGTCCTTGGATAATTCCCCAGCCAGGGAGAAGCCATTCAGCTTCCAAGTGTGCCTTTCTTCCTGAGTCATCCCCTGTTCCTCAGTTGTTCTCCTCTCCTTTCAGCTCTGTGCATAAGCACATCTGAAACAGGCCCCAGCTGTTCTTCTTCCCCACTTATCTCTGACTCCAAAGGCAGCTGGGAAATATTGGATGGCCCTGGCTCTATCTCTGCTTCCAATGTAGAACATCCATCAGAACCTTACCCAGACTCCAGTAGTAGCCCAAGTTCCTCCCCAACCTCCTTATCGGCAGAGTCTGGTGGGCCACAACAGCCACCCCCTATTGGTCCTGTTCCAATAATGCTGACTTTGCTCTTTTTATTTCCCCATGCCACCAATGCCTCACTACCAGATTAGAAATCAACCCTTTTTAGATCATTAGATTATTGACTTTTGTAGAACATCTGATGGAAGTCTTTTCATTCAGGCTACTTAGATATTAAGTAAGAATGAAGCAAAGTTTGACACCTCTTTCCTCAGATTTGATAAGTCTGATTTCCATATCAATGAACCCTACAGAGATAGAAAGAAAGCTGTTGAACTCAATATGCCAAGAAACATGGCTTTTTTGATACCTCATACTCAATAGTTTTTCTGTCACTGTCCCTAAAGCTCTGCTCTTCTTACTAGAGAAATTATTTAGTCTCTGGAAGCATTTTTCAGTAAGTCTCATGTTGTACTAGATTTTTAGCATTCAAGATGTATGTATTTAATCCTGAGCTGGGGACTGTGTAATGAGTTTTAAAAGTTCTAGCTAAAAATATTTCCATGGATTGAACTTTTGAAAAACCAATATGTGACATTCACCCCTAGAAGAAGAGAATTGTGACAGTGAAAATCAGCACTTGTGCGTGATGCAGGAAGATAGCTGCCACATGAACTTTTTCAATCTTTAAATACCATAGGGTAATTTATATCCTAGAAAACCTACTTCTTTCACATTTAGATGTATCATAGGACTCATCCTTACATCCTGCTAACCATATCATGAAAATGCCTTGCTAACAGCTTTAAATGACATTGTAACATTGTTTCCATTTTATTTCCAGCTCAATCTGTAGGCAGTCAAGTTGGTTTGAGTTTTAGTTTTTTAATTGCTCCATTATTCCACCATCTACAACATCTAAGTGACAAAAATTACTGATTTTATGCCCAGATGCTCTTGGCTGCTTAAACCTAATGTGCTTAAGATTCCTTTCCATTTCATTTCTGGGTATTGCTTTATATCACCATTATGTATTTTAAGAGAAACCAAATATTGCAATAATAATAGTAATAGTAATCGCAACAGCACTTAGACTTATATAGCACTTCATAGTGCTTTACAGTCTTCTCTAAGTGGTTTATAGAGTCAACATCTGTTAAACTTTGTTGCAGAAATCAAATCCAGAAAGCACACACAGATGACTAATTCAGCAGGATTGATTTAAATAAGAAACGTATTTATATGCAATAATATATTCAATACCCAAGCAGTTCACCGTTAACAGAAGGACATATTCACAGAAGGACAATAATAGGAGCACACAACTTGTATTTATACATATCAGTTAACCTAAGCCATGCCCAGGCTCCAAACTGTTTCAGTTCCCAAACAGCCCTCATTGACTGACTTAGTTGCTATGCCTATACATTGGCTGACCTTGTTCCCATGACCTATGGTAACAGCCAGTCCCCAATGGCTGTCCTATTGCCATACCTATCCCAGTTCATGAATTATATACACTGACAACATCTTGCCCCAACAATCTAGAGCCTCATTTTACCAACCTCAGAAAGATGGAAAGCTGAGTCAATCTTGAGCGGTAAGGATCAAACTCCTGGCAGTGGGCAGAATTAGACTACAATACTGCATTCTAAACATCCACCACAGTTCATTTACTTTATGTAGCGATAACTGGTCCATAATGCAAATTAAACTTTATGTAGACTCCTTAGGTACATGGATCTGTATAAAACTAGTACAACTGCTTTTAAATATGTCTTAAAAAATCACTAGGCTGGTCAGTATAAAAAAGTGCTTTTGGTCAGTTAATAAACTGGAAGAAATAATAAGACTGATTATGATCCTAATGAGAATATTACCAGTTTTCCATTGTTTCTAGGAAGAATATTTCCTTCCCTCCCTCCCTTCTTTCCTGATAGGTGTTGAATTCCGAGTAAGTATGCATGTCCATTGCTTTTACTATGGCCTTTGATATACCACTTAAAGGCCAAGTTATAGCCTTTAACCCGAATAAAAGATTATGTATCTCTAACTTTGGAGCCATTTTGGTGCAGTGATTGGCTAGAAACCAAAAGAGTTTGAATTCTAGTCATGCCTTAGGCAAGAAACCAGCTGGGTAACTTTGGGCTAGTCATGTTTTAGCCCTAGGAAAAAGGCCACCAATCTCTTCCAAACATGTTGCTGAGAATACTGCAAGGAACTTGTCATATAGGTACTAGGAGCCAGGACTAATTTAAAGCGCCCAAATAAAAATAGAAATTTGTATCCTACAACACAGAACTTGTAGCTCAAAGTGTCCTGTAGATAGGATAGGATAGGATAGGATAGGATAGGATAGGATAGGATAGGATTGGATTGGATTCTTTATTGGCCAAGTATGATTGGACACAAAGAATTTGTCTCCAGTGCATAAGCACATAGTGTACATATAAACGCCAAGTAAAAGGACATAGATCTTAAATCATAGTTACAATCAGTAATCATAAGTTACAAACAGCAATTGATAAACCATAAGAAACACATAGGAGAAGATAATAAGAAAGATGAGGAGATGAGAAAAGGTGAGAAATGAGAAAGTGCTGTGGGAATTAAGTGTTCAGCAGAGTGATGGCGCAGGGGAAAGAAATCTATCGTTGTTTGGCATGCAGTGCTCTATAGCACTGCCCTGAGGGGAGAAGTTGAAATAGATTATGTCCAGGATATAGGGGTCTATTTTCTCAGCCATCTTTATGGTTCGACCCTTAATGGAACGCAGACTGCTTGCAATTGTTTTTTCTAACTATCCATTGAAGTCTGCTCCTGTTTCATTTGGTTGCCAAACCAGACAGTTTTACTGAGGTACAAATGACAGATTCAATAATTCATCTGTAGAACTGCATCAGATCCTTGGGGCAATCTGAGTTGACAGAGAAATAGTACATTGGTAATTTACACAATTGTGTAAAATACATACACAAATTGGGATCTAGGTTTATAATTGGCAGGGATGCACTGATGCCATACGAAGAAAGGGCAATTTGGAAATTTGCCTCCATGCTGGGAGACTTTTAAGAGCAACATGAAGATCAGGATATAGTAGTGTAATGAAAAAGAGAATTGGCAAAATTGGTCTTGTTCTGCTTCTTCAAGTGGCAACCCCTTTAAGAGAAGTCTATTGCTTAAATTGAAGACTTTGCTAATATTTTTAAACAACCCAAATGTTATATTTGATATAATTGATTTGAAATAATTCAAATATTATATTACAAATGTGCTGACTAAAAGTAGTACCCAGGAGAAGTACTCATTAAACAAACAAAAACTGGAATTGCACATTATTTTTTCATTTATTTAAAATAAAGGAAAGCTGATGAAAACAAATTATCCCTTCTATCAATAACAAATTATCTCTTGAAGCCTAACATAATATACATAAGTCTGTAAAATGAAATCAAATCACCTTACACAGTCTTTTCCTTTGTAATCATCTCTGCAAAGAAAATATTTGAAATTCAGGAACAAGTAGAATAGATTGAGTTTGCTTGTCTTTGCAAGAAGGATGGGTTTGATTTTTTTAAAAAAATTGTGAACTTTTGTAAATAGTATAGAAATATACAGAGATAACGTTAAAAAGGGGTGCAGGAACTATCAAGTAAACTACTTAGTTCTGTGAAAGAACAAGAGTTGAGAATGAAACAAAATAACCTTGTCTTAATTCTGTTTGGTATAAAAGGAGACAGATGGATATTCTGCCATTTTAAGATTCTGTTATTATAACAATAATAGATTTCCAGTACTTCTTGCATTATCTGTTGCCTGATCTGATCCTTTGATTCAAATAGCTGACAACAATTTCTTTTATTAGAAAAGATTTTACAGATGAACTGAGGTTATAATGTCTCCCAAGCAACTTAGCAATGTGAAAAAAATTCTGGTATCCTAACATAAAACGTTTGTTCTTCTTATCCTTGAAAAGACATTTAGTGGATTCATCATGCTGAAGTACCCAAATATTTTATTTAAAAGAACGTCACTACTTTGGCTGGAGAGCTAAAGAAGAAGATATCTTTTTATTCTGTTCTGTGTCTATGAAATGAATGATTCAAACAACACAAGAGAGAGAGGGGGGAAGGAGAGGGAGAGGGAGGAGGGCATGTTAGCATTTGATCTAATAGTAAATATATCTAAAGTGACGTGATGTTTATGAATCCACACAGAAATGATCAGATTATTTAATTCTGTAGAGGCCAAAGCTTCCTAAACTGTGGGAGATCCATTTTGCACAACTTTTAATATATTGATATGACTCGTTTAAGGATTAACAGCAGCAATACTGTAAATTAATTGTATCATTTTTAAGCCTAATATATTCAGATGAATCCTGTGATCAAAAAGTAACTCTTTGATTTTCAGAGCTTTGTTAGTTGGCAATCTATCATTCTTCAGTTTCTCTTCAGAGGACAAATGCTATCGCTAGTATTTGAAAATTCTTGACAACATCTACTAATGATATGATATCTTTTTATGTTCATAGTCAAATATTAATCAAAAACAGTATAATTAGGGACTAGCTGATTTCACTTAGCCCAATAAATATTGCTATTCTTAATGAGGTTTAAAACCAAATTAAGATTGTCCAGGGATTGTCTACGGTTACATCTTATGGATCGTTTAGATTAGAGATATGGAAGGAAAGGAGCTTATCAGAGTGGATGTGCACTTCAAGAGGTACTTCAGTAGGATAAATGCTTCAGTTGAAATGAATCCTTGAAGCAAAGTGCTGAATCAAGTGGTACTTTCTTTTGAAGCATCAGATTGACTGTCTCAAGACACTGAATGCTAAAAGAGGTAGCATGTAGGTTCTCTTTCGTGGATTGAAGCAATTGGAAAAAACATCTCCTTTGAGACATCTATATTGAAGTGTAGAATTGGAACAACTGAGTTTACTAAAACAAAGTACCATCTTGAATCAAACGGTAATCTGCAATGATTCCAATTAAGATGAGATCTCAAAATGGAGCACAACCGCTTTGAATCAAACTATATCATCCTATCGTCTCACTGTGCCATTTGTTGTCAGTGAAACTGCTTTAAAGTAGAACAATGAAAATAGCCGCCATACGTTTTCATTTCTTCTTTCCTCATCTAATTAGCATTTAGTGGTTTATTTCCTTTCATCAAAATAAATAAATAAAGGCAGCCTCTTTTCTCGCAGCCACAGTATTTCATTAAGAAAAAAAATACATACTTACAAATCTAAACAATTTGTCCATTTGATTAATTGATTTATTTTTAAGATTACTTAGCCTATCCTACAGCAAAACATATTGTGGTACCATTTTGTGAGGTTTTTTTTGTTTTTTTTACAGTACAATAAAAGTTATTTAGTTATTTCTTTGGAGTCTTAAAGAAAGCCAGAGGAGCCACTTCTCAATGCCTGCGAGTAGTAATAGTATATACTAACTTTAACAGTAGCTTATTGATTGTTTAATTGGTGACATCATCAAAGTAAACAAATTTCGTGTGATGCAAACCCTGATTGAATATGAAATGCATTCTTTGTCTCCACATGATGCTAGACATAACACTTTGGACATGATATTGTAAACTTAATCCCATCAAGAAATGGGAGACTTTTAACCCTAGACTGTATGATTAGCTTAACCTCAAATCTCCTAACCCCATAAGTGTCCATCTGCATACAAATTAAAATGAATAATTAGCAGAACCCTTGGTTGCATCATATTTGGGAAGCAAATCCTATTTTGTGCATTGGGAAATATATGCTACCCTAATGATGCTTTTATTTTTAATGAAGTTTTAAAATTGGCACCTTGGAGATAGGAAAAAGAATCCCTAAAATGCAGCCATAGCCTGCATGTATCACTTTTCTAAAAGGTTTTTTTTATTTCTATGCAGTTTTAAAATAATTTCCTTGAACCCAGAAAAAACAAAGTTTTTGAACCAAACCCTCACTCTCCAAACTTATTTCTTTATGGATTCAAATAAAGCTTAAGTGAAGTGAAAACTGCAGGCAGCTTTATATTGTGTAAAACTTAAAGACATTTACTTTACAAATACAGATGAACACATTCACCTCTGTGTTTGCAAATTAAACTGATCAGGCAAATTCTCACCACCACCATCAGATGTGGGTTTAAAAAAAAAAAGAGAGAGAGACGGGAGAATAGAAAATCTGCAACTTTTGACCCTGGAAGCAAAACGGTATTGGCATGAAGCACATCTCCCTAACCAGAAATCTGGCACCAAAAATTTGGCTTTAGGAATTTACAAAATTGTGAACATCACGTTTTTGCATAACTAGCCTTCAGTTCATATATTAATTTTGGGATTTTAAATTACACTTAAATGTGAACCCATTTTCATGTATCTATAGTTAATGTCAGACTATACATAGGTAAAAATGGCTTCAACTTTTAAAATCACTTGTACAGAATTATCTTTACATAAGCCGGTTATTGTTATTTCAGTTTTAGCAACTTGAATGTAAAATTTACTTTATTATATTAGTTTTTTTTAAATTAATCTAACATATGACTTGAGTCTTGGTCATGTTTTCTTCACATCCTTGTTGTCCATATGTCAGTTTGATATCTCTAATTCAAAGTTTACTGAATCCCAACTAATGGAAATCATCTATCTGCTTTGGGCTGGTTTGTCATTTGTAGACAAGCATGGAGATGTGGGCTGGCAGGATATACAGTTCCGGGGGTAGAATCAACATATGTACTGTGTAATTACTCAACTTGTTAATTATGTAGGTTTAATTTTAGAGTAATGCTTCCATTAATCATTCTAATCAATGGCTTTCATCCAAAGTTCCTAACATATAGATAGAATATTACTCCTACTCTCATAAATATCACTGATCTATTTTTTTCCCATCTGAATCAAAGTAGCATCACACTTGTTATGATCAATACTTGATGGACACCTGACCTTGCTGTTTGCTTAATTGTGGGAAGTGGTGATTGATTCCAATTGAAACTATCTTTCCTCATTTTTAATCCACTTCTTTCTCAATGTATTCTACGTAGGCTATTTTTCCCCATTTTTAAAAATCGTTTTTTAAAGTCAAAAATACAATAGGTAGGAATGTTTAGGGAGGCTCTGTATGCTGGAAGAATGTTCAGCATTATTTTTTTACATATTTACTTCTCCTTGAATGAATGCTTCCATATAATTGACCATTTAAAATGCTAATGTGTTCTTAATTTGTTCCCCTTCTGCATCTAGGTCCCCACAAATCGTCCTGCTCCAACAGCATTCCTCTTTTCTCATTCATAAGTTGAAAAAGGAAAAGTGCTTTCCCTGATCCCTCAGTTGGGAAAGAACATGAAGTAGGTTACATAAAAATAATACATTCCCTTTTTAGTACTGGTGTAACTTTGAGTAATGGGACACAGTGGCTCAGTGGCTAAGATGCGGAGCTTGTTAGTCAGAAAGGTAAGCAGTTCGGCGGTTCGAATCCCTAGAGCCACATAATGGGATGAGCTCCCGTTACTCATCCCAGCTTCTGCCAACCTAGCAGTTCAAAAGAATGTTAAAAATGCAAGTAGAAAAATAGGAACCTTCTTTGGTGGGAAGGTAACAGCATTCCATGTGCCTTTGGCATTTAGGCTTGTCAGTCACATGACCATGAGGACATCTTCGGACAGCGCTGGCTCTTCAGCTTTGAAATGGAGATGAGCACTGCCCCCTAGAGTCAGGAATGACTAGCACATACATATATGAGAGAGGAATCTTTACCTTTACCTAATTTGAGTAATCACTAAACAAATATGTACACATCAATTGTAATATTTTAAACTATAGCCCAGCTTTCAACATCTGTCATAGGTGTTTGATAAATATATATTCTTCCTTTTTTATATGTAACTTCTTTCCCAAGATATTCCGGGCAGACTCCGGTACACCCGCACCAGGGCGTACCACCTGCAACCCACCACTGAGTGCAATAACTCCCTTTTTATGACCCTGTAATCTTTAATTTGATGGAGCTGAGTGTTTACCTGTTGGCTGCCCTTCCTGATGTCATGCGAAGTTCACAGCATATATTTTTTTCTTTGCGCCCTAAGAGAGAAATATCTGTCCCTACTTGGGATTCAACTGTCAACCTTCTGAGTGGGAGGCAAGCATCTTCTTCAGTAGGACACCACACCTCTCACATATACAATGCAGTAAGAAATATCTGGCATTTTGGATAGTCTCCTATAAATGAAAAAAAAACACCAATAAAATAGGAATGAAACATTATGATATGTGGCCAAATTCTAAGCATTTAAAATTTGAGAAAAGCAGAAGATGGGTGCATTTAACGATTAGAGGAATTGCTCCTTCATAATTCTTTTTGCCTTGACTGTCAGTTTAGAATGGATTCTATGCCACCAATGATCCAGAGATGTCAATGTTCAGCTGCCCTTTCTTAATTTAATGGCTTCCTCATCATGGCCAGAGCTTATCATATTTAGTTCCCATTGATTTTTGCTCCGTAATTTTATTCTAGTTTGGAAGATACACTTAAACAGAACAGCTGCCTTTGTCATTAAGAGGCACTTTGTCTTAACAAGTTAAAGACTTGAGAGCATAGCATCCAAAAGGTTAATGGAGACTGGTAAAAGAAATGGTCCATTGCAGCGTCACTTTGCCCTTCATTAAAATGTAGCACTATTGGGCATTTAAGGTTCTTAGCCTTCAATGCACCATCTGATTTCACCCTGGTCATTTCCTTAATAATTCAACATTTTTGTTTCAAAGCTCATCTGCTAGCATTTCTGTTATCCTTACATCATATTAATATGGGTATCATTTGACTTCCCAAGAATAGGAATTTCAAGCAAGGTATTTCTATTTACCAATTGGGAGAAAATTGTTTCAATGAAGGAAGAGAAAACATGTAATCCTTTAAAACAATGTTGCATTTGCTGCATTTCTTTTTTTTTATTTTTTTTTATTTTTGAATAAACACAAACAGACAAAACACACCAAAAAAAACCACGAAACCATCTTCCATTACAAATTGTAGAAAGTGTGTCGATTGCTTACAAAAACTTCTGTGCATCCCTTCCACAGTCATCACCTACAATTCATATCAAATCATATATTTTAGATCTCTCTCTCTCTCTCTCTCACACACACACACACACACACACACACACACGTAAGCTACAGAGCTCGACTCCTTATCAACCAAGCCAGGGTGAAAGGTATATATTTAAAGTCACAACCCCTGGTATGCCCAAATATGGGAGGAAGATCACTACTTCCATTCTCTGTCCTTCGGCTCGTCACAAGAGACCATCCAGACAGAAACCCAATATTTTTTTACTGTTGCCTTTTTGTTACATTTGTTATATTTGTGCTGATAAATAAATAAAGGGAGACTAGTATAGATCTATTTCAAGCTATTTAGCTCTCATCAGCTAGCCATACCCTTACTGGGAATCGAGCCTGATTGGGTTTCTGTTATGATGGACTCTTGTGACGAGCCGAAGGACAGAGAATGGAAGTGTGACCTTCCTCCCATATTTGGGCATACCAGGGGTTGTGACTTTAAATATATAAGCACAGGTTCGATTCCCAGTAAGGGTGTGGCTAGCTGATGAGAGCTAAATAGCTTGAAATAGATCTATACTAGTCTCCCTTTATTTATTTATCAGCATAAATATAACAAATATATCTATATCTATATCTATATCTATATCTATATCTATATCTATATCTATATCTATATCTATATCTATATCTATATCTATATCTATATCTATATCTATATCTATATCTATATCTATATCTATATCTATATCTATATCTATATCTATATCTATATCTATATCTATATCTATCTATCTATAACTATAACTATAACTATAACTATAACTATAACTATAACTATAACTATAACTATAACTATAACTATAACTATAACTATAACTATAACTATAACTATAACTATAACTATAACTATAACTATAACTATAACTATAACTATAACTATAACTATAACTATAACTATAACTATAACTATAACTATAACTATAACAACAACTATAACAACAACTATAACAACAACTATAACAACAACTATAACTATCATCATACCTCAACCTTCGTTTGACTATAATTGTTTTTATGTCCTTTTATATAAAATTTAAAGCAGATTTAAAGCAAAACCACATAATGGCATTCCATTAGCTCTTCCAAAATCATCCCGTAACATTACATCTTTATAATATGTTCTAAATAAAAATTGGTTATATTTAATCATAGAGTTTCTAAACCTCCTTTCGTAGTCACCATTTGCAATTTATATCAAATTTCCTCTTATCAAACCAATACATATATATGCATTATTATCATTATCAATCAATTATTTAACTGTATCCATTATCACTTCATTTTATACATAATGCTCTAAATTTAACTAAATTTGACTTAATTTTTTTATAATAAGCTTTCATATATCAACTTGTGTCTTTCCAGTAATAGTGCAGTCTTGTGTCTCTTGCTATTTGTGGCATTAGTATTCTGGTTATTTCCTTAGTAAGTTTTGTATGGATTTCACTTCACAACTTGTTGCTTATTGCATATCTTGTATAAGCGTGAAACCTTCCACCTGCTTCTTCGGTCAGCTTATCTTTGGTTATCACTAGTGCTTCTCACAAAATTTCTCTCCTTAGTTCCATCAACTCTTTTCTTCTTCTATACTTTGAAATATGGGGTAGAGCTCCAGTCCATTTATCTCCCCTTTTCATATTCCACTCTTTCCATTTCCAACCACGCTCAGTTCACTGTCAGTATCAACAATTTTCTTGTCTCTCTGTTTATTTTTTCCTTCAGTTTTTAGAACTCTGACATGCATTTTCTTCATTTGATGAACATTCTCAATTTTTCCATTAAATTTTACTGTTCTACGATCTATGTTCTTCAATCTCTTCTCAATTTTCTATGTTACTTCTAATAATTTTTGAATTTCAAACATAATCTTTTCCAATGTTAAGGTTTCTTTTTCATGTTGCGACATTCTTCCAACTTGTAAACACTGCCACTCTGGCATTCATTTTTAAATTAAATTTAAAGCAAGTTCATTTATAATCTTTCAAGAAAAGGCTTTGTTTTCACTCCACTCCAGCTGCCAATAAAGCTCCCGAAGAGCACCTGTATAAACAACCCATGCTCTTCTCACTATCACTTTCTGTAAACAAGCTGAGGAACCTTGAAATGCAAAGTCAAATGAACAAAGAGAAAAAAAGACAATATTTCCAAGCCTTCCAAGCCTCCAACCTCCAAATGGCAGTGTTACTTCCTTTCCTTCTGTTCTTACAGCCCTCTTTGTATTCTTTTTATATCTTCTTTATATTCCAGGGTTAAAGAAAACAAAATTCTTAAATGGAGCAAAAAAACCCGATCCAATCCAGCATTATAAAAATAAGGAAAATATTTTAATCCATAGGTATTGAAAAAAGAATATAAAAAGCAGTAGAAGAAAAACTAATCCATTCAATTTAAAGAATAGGAAACATTTGTAAAAGTTCCATCTGTAAAAGAAAAAAAAACACACTGTCTAATGTAGATTAATTTTGCTGCTTGTTCTCTTCTGTTTTCAAATTTAATTTAGCTTTAATTTTTTTGGGGGGTAGTCTCTTTTATAATAATAAGATTTTCTCACCAGATGGACACACTTTCTCTTTCTGTTTTCCTCCCATTCCGGAGCTGTCCCAACTTCAGCAGCTTCAATGGCTGCGCTTCTGTTGCCGGCAAAAAGAGATTCTCCTGGATCAATTAGGGACTTTGCAGTGTCCTTGAGATCAACAGGATGTACTCTTCCCTGTCACCATCTCTTTGGGATGGTTTAGGTCCAAAAGGACTGTCCAGCAGCAAAAGTATCAACTGTGATCTGGGAGCTCCAAGATCGCACGTCGTATCATTGCAAATCAGCTCCTTCTCATATTTGCTGCATTTCTAATAACATTAAAAAAAAAACCAGTGTATTAACTTATTTGTTTCAATACCATGACAATGTAAAGCAGGGATGTCAAACTCGCAGCATTACATGACATATCGCGACTCCCCCCTCCTTCACTAAATCAGGCAAGGTGTGGTCAGCACATGGCCCATCTCACCCATGGGCCATGAGTTTGATAGCTCTAATCTAAAGGAACTCCTAGAGCAGTGTTTTTCAACCACTGTGCCGCGGCACACTAGTGTGCCGTGACATAGTGTAAGGTGTGCCGTGGGAGAATTACTTTATATATAGTCAATATAGGCACAGAGTTAAAAAATTTTAACATTTTCTAATGGTGGTGTGCCTCATGATTTTTTTCATGAAAAAAGTGTGCCTTTGCACAAAAAAGGTTGAAAAACACTGTCCTAGAGGATTACCACAATAAAAAACTCTAAAAACCAATACACAGAAATCACAATATAAGAACAACCCATTTCAATGAATGTCTATAAAAATGGGCTTTATAGAGCATTTGAATTTATATTCCAGAAAAAAAAATATTCCTATAAGTATTTCTTCACTGATATAATTGACATTTATTGTCTAGCGATGTTTAGTATTTTGACAATTTAAAATTACATGAGTTTTTGGAAAAAATAAATAAAACGAATGCCACTCCAACACACAAACTCACATAATCATTTACAGTACATATGGGACATCAGATCTATATGTTTTTTTATAATCTAGATTATGACTTTAGACTTTATGACTTGTTTATGAATATTGGCAGCAATTGAATTTTTCTTTCTCAATTTCAAGCTGACCTTTTTTCTCCAGGAAATTTAAGTGATTTATCTCAGAAACCCCGATGGTCACGATTAGGTTATTATTCTCCATATTTTATAGTTGAGCAGGGATTTGTTCCCTTGTTTTAGTTATAGTGTAAATCAGTTATTCCTCCACTAAAGTCGGTGAGCATATTAAACAGAAAACTTAAATTAGGTCTTAATTCTCATTAGAAATTGACATTGTATAATATTCCCAACTGGAAAGACACCAATACATTTTTATTCTGGAGCTAATGGACAAGAAATTGTATTATACTTTGCATCATTCATTGTTATCAGTCCATTAAATTTTTCTTTGTTTTTTAAAATAAATTTGGATTTCTGGAAATCAGTCAACAGTAATATATTGAAGTAAATCATATTTTTACTTTAGAATGTCCATTTGAAAGATTAGTAGCATCTGAAACTCTTAAATAATTAATGTTATTGATAAAAAGTAGATTCTAAAATTCACAATCATTTTAATCTATATCTGAAAATTATTAAATTAGTAATCTCTGTTCTTAATATACAACAAGAGGTTCCTTTTTATGGTACTGGACAAACTCAGTTAGTTAGTTAGCAAATTTTTATACTCTCTCCCCCGTAAGGTGATTCTGGGAAGCTTACAAGTTATAAAACAAATAGAAAATATTACAATATTAAAACTTCACAGAGTAAGATTTAAAAAAGACCTACACTAAAGTTTAATAAATATTAATATTTGGGTATGTTGTGAGTAATTGTTTTAGAGAGAGTGTATATTTGGAACTTGTTCTACTGCGGCTTATTATTTGAAAGTTGTTTGTAGGGAACATAATTTGATGTTCATTTGTATTCCAAGTTCTTATAATCTGACATAACCATAATATTCATTCATTTGGAATTTTTTTATGTAAATTACAAATGCAAGGACAATCATTTTTCTTCCAATCCTTCAATAAATCACAGTTAAAATATGTCACTTGCCAAAACACAGAGGTACTAGTTCTTTTGTAAGAGTGCACAATCAATTTGAGATCTATTGATTACATATGCATTATTTTAATCAGTTTGGACCATGTTTGAAAGAAGATAAATTTAACCTCCAAAGATACTGGATCTTACAATTAAACCTGACTGACTGACATGTACTAACCCACACATATGATCAATTAAGTGTGTCACACAAACATGTCCATTGACACAATTGTGAAAAATACTACCAAGTGGGAAAGTAATACTGGGGAAAATCCATGAAATGTTGAAGGATAGATGTCTATGGAGATTCTCAGTCATCCAGGTCATGGTCATCTCAAAGGTGCTTTTTCAACTGGAATTTCTATTTTTCTTGGAAAACATTTCACTTCTCACCCAAGAAGCTTCTTCAGCCCTGACTAGATGGTGTGGAATGGAAGGGTTTATACTCCTTGCAGAGAGCTAGTCATTTGCATCCTTTTAGTGAGTCATTAAGGCCATTGAAAGATATAGTTATGTGTGCCATGGGGGTTTGTTCTGTACTCTCTAATAGTCCCTGCAATCTTCAGAGGGTCAATGGCAGAAATAAAATGTTTCTTCCTGAAACTCATTAGTTCTTTTCATAGACTTTGAGGGTTAAGACAGTATTTTATTTAGCCCAGACAGCAAAAAATATTTTTGATAGCTTACGTAATAATGCATGGACTTAAACATAGAATATAGCTGAAGTGCTTCTATTTATCAATTAAATTTATGTGTTGCCCATCTTTATATCAAGAGCATCATCGCCTAGCATGTTGTTCTTTTGCAATAGAAGAAAAGATTCACCTATACTGCTTTTGGTCATTTCTCAACTTAAAGCATTTTTGAGAGCCGTCTAACCATTCTTGTGCCAAGATAGTAGCTACGAGGATAGACTATTACCTTAACAGTTGTGGCACAAGGCTATGAAGTTAAGCTTCCATGACAGGGGAAGGAGGACATGTGATGAAACATGTGCTGTGTCATCATGAACTGAATTGCATGACTTACAATGACTCAGAATGCAAAGGTGCTAGGTTTGTATCCTGATATCATGATATACATTTTGTCATTTTTGAACCACTGCACTTCATAGTTGACACTATGGCTATGAAGCTGCAGTAGTGGGGAAATAACCTTAGAATTACCATTCCTGAATTACAAAAAAATATAAGTAAGTTTCATATATACCTCCTGCTACTCAATTATAATCTAGTTTTTGTTTATTATTTTTTCAGTGCAGAAATTGACCTCTACTTTTGTATTTATCTGTATCTATATTGATATCTATTTATATCCAAGTGTATGTAGAATCCAAGCTATTTTTCTTTACAGATACAAATGAGAAACTTAGCTCTAAGTAACAATAAAGAATTAATGCTAATATAATTCTTACCTAATTTATATTCTTTTAATTGGTATGTAAACAAAGTTCTCATTTAATAGGTAGAAGATGAAAACTAATAGCAACTGACTGATGGAAACTTTGCATTTAAATTATATTTTTTTAAAAAATTCATATAATGTAGGCATGTTTGTCCATGGTTTATTATTATAGATCTAGTTAGTGGTAAGCTACAATTTTTTTTAAAAAAACCAATCTATCACACAGAACTATAATTCTACCCTGAAAAGCTTAATGTATCTTGGATGATATAGTGCTATTGGGAAGTTATTTGTCAGGACAGGACATTCAGCGATATGTCTCAATTTGTCTTTATGTCATTAAGCCTTAGAATTCTTAAAAATAATTATATAGTGTCCATTTACTCATTAACTGGCTAAAAAATTACTTTCTGTTTCCCAAAACCAATTCAGACCAGATACAGGCTAGACAGATTTCAAATCTATTGACATATTTCAACATTTTTGATCATGGATAAGTATAAGTATAAGAATATAAATAAGAGTCTAATTAGAATCAAGAATTGGAATACCTTAAAATGTTTCAGAACTTCTTCAGAGCCAGAACCTAAAAAGTGACAATCTAGGACAGTGCTACAAACTAAATGGTCTTATACTTTCTATTATTACTCTGATTAGGATTTTTTTTAATTTTCCAACATTTTCTTTTACTGGCCTGTGGTGCTTCTGCCAGCGAAAAAGGGGCTCAGGTGGCCCTCCCAAGGTCTATTTTTACTGGCAGAGGGTTGCAGGAGCTCTGGCAGCCAAAAACAGAGCTTGGACAGAGTGCTCGGACCACCACAGGTGCCTCTGACAGGAGTGATGTCGAGCTGGCCATGGCCATCGTGGCCACACCCACCATGCCCCCCCGAGGTCAAACACAACCCTGATGCAGCCCTCAATGAAATCAAGTTTGATACCCCTGTTCTATGATATAGGATGCTGAAATATTTGGCAAAAAAAATATCAGGAAATGTTTCATCCTAAGGAATGAAAGTTGGTTAGTAATTATAATAATGTAATAAGAGTATTACAAATCCAGGGTGTTTTTAAGAATATCATCCTTCTGTTTTCCTGTCTTCCATGAAAATGTTTTCATATTGAACATTTATACAGCAATATGCTTTAGATGCACAACATGTGCTGCAAATAGTAAAAGCTAGGAAAAAGGAAGTTACAGGTCAGATGAATATTTGTGTGAAAATTACAAAAGCAAGCAAGTTGAGAGTCAACCGGGTTAAAATAATGGCTTTCCATTAAGATATTTTTATTGCAAATGTAACTGTTCAATCTGAAAATAGTCGGCCATGAACCCCAAACAATTAACTCAACCTTCTCTGCATCTTCAGAGAAACAAGTTTATTTATTACTATTCATTTATTACTTTACAAAACTTATTTGATTATTTTTAAAAAGAATCCTGGGAATGGGATTTACATTTAAAAAATAAAATAAAAGAGTAGACTATTTCCAATCAAAAACCTTCTTGTGAAATTAATCATTAATTTTCTATTTTTAGCTGCTTTTTCCACCTATGTCTTATAATTTATTGTTATTTCCCCTCTAGCTCATTGTCATCCTAAGGTTGTTGCTCAAATCGGTCTATAAATCAGTAGTTGGTCTTTATATTGTAGGATTTATTGTCTAGTTTGGAAATATGCAATCACCAGCCAAAAATTCCAAGAGAACAATGGTAATTTTATTCTTCACTTTGCAAAGAGGCTGGACCATACACATGCAGGTACAGTGAACACACCCTAAATCATCAATACATTTGCCTTATATTCTCTAGTGCCATTATAAACTTACCTCCCACCTTTTTCCTCATTGGCTTAGTAATTATGATGTCACTATCTATCCAAAGCGACTAAAATAAATACATTATCTCTGCCCCTGATTACATCTCCCTGTCAGGCCTGCAATTATATTCCTTTTAGAATTTTGGCCTGCCACATTTTCTCTTATTTCAATATGCTGTTTCATTAGTATAGTTGATGGGAGGGGGGAATAGAAGGAGTAGGATTGTGGAATGTATTGTTTTCATTCTTTGCTAGAAGAACAAGGTCATCTTTTGTCTCTGCACCTTTACACCTGATCAGAAACAGCTGGGTGGAGACGCCAGCGTGGAAGAGGAAGATTGGACCATGTGATGGATTGTGGGTGTGGTGACAAGATCATGAACTTTTAACTGGGTGGAATTCTGATGTCATTTCCAGAATTGGGATTAAGACAGATGTGCTAAGATGTCTGCTTTATTAAATTGGAACTTTAAGGGTCGTTTTGCCTTGGACTCTGATTTAATTCTACATGATACTCGGAACGCTGACACTCTCATTATTCTAATTCTATTGCTCCCTGCACTTATTTATGAATGTTCTTTTATGATCCTACTTCCTAGGGGTTGTTTCTAGAGTAGCTATCATATCAGTAAATTCTGGCTAGCATAGTTTCTAGCATAGCAGAGGCCTTCCTATTTAAGCTTCAGCCTAGCTCGTAACATTAGAAACATAGAATGTATTTTATTCACAGGTTAGATATTTTCTTACAATTCTGTAAAAACAATAGGCCCTGTTTCCCACAATACCAACTTTGATCAAATATGACTTTAATACAGTTACAGAGGAGTTACAGCAGGTGTGCGTTGTTTTTTTTTAAAGTTATCTGACTCCAAAAATATCAGGAACACTGATATTTGGCAACTATGAAAGGGTTGGCATGATTCTCAGAGTTCCAAAAACTCTGATCAAATGTTGTATATATAAATGGACGAAATTATTTCCACAAATGAGACCGTGTTATGGGACATCTCTATCCATCAGAGGTAGAGGCAAGGGCAGTGAAAGAAAACCAGACTGCCTTACTTCAATACAATACAATACAATAGCAGAGTTGGAAGAGACCTTGGAGATCTTCTAGTCCAATCCTCTGCCTAGGCAGGAAACCTTATACTGTTTCAGAAAAATGGCTATCCAACATCTTCTTAAAGACTTCCAGTGTTGGGGCATTCACAACTTCTGGAGGCAAGCTGTTCCACTGATTAATTCTTCTAACTGCCAATAAATTTCTCCTCAGTTCTAAGTTGCTTCTCTCCTTGGTTAGTTTCCATCCATTGCATCTTGTTCTACACTCAGGTGCCCTGGAGAATAGTTTGACTCACTCTTCTTTGTGGCAATCCCTGAGATATTGGAACACTGCTATCATGTCTCCCTTAGTCCTTCTTTTCATTAAACTAGACATACCCAGTTCCTAAAACCGTTCTTCATATGTTTTAGTCTCCAGTCCCCTAATCATCTTTGTTGCTCTTCTCTGCACTCTTTCTAGGGTCCCCATATCTTTTCTACATCACGGTGACCAAAACTGAATGCAGTCTTCCAAGTGTGGCAAGGCATTATAAAGTGATCACTTCACATGATCTTGATTCTATCCCTCTGTTTATGTAGGCTAGAACTGTGTTGGCTTTTTTGGCAGCTGCTGTACACTGCTGGCTCATATTTAAATGGTTGTCCACTAGGACTCCAAGATCCCTCTCACAGTTACTACTATTGAGCAAGGTACCATCTATACTATACCTGTGCATTTTGTTTTCCTTGCCTAAATGTAGAACCTTACTCTTTTCACCATTGAATTTAATTTTATTAGACAGTGCCCAATGTTCAAGTTTGTCAAGATCCTTCTGTATCTTAAGCCTATCTTCTGAAGTGTTGGCTATTCCTGCCAGTTTGGTGTTACCTGCAAATTTGATGAGTTCCCCATTTATTCCCTCATCCAAATCATTGATGAAGATGTTGAAGAGTACTGAGACTAAAACAGCCTTGGGGTACTCCACTGCATACTTTCCTCCATTTAGATGCAGTTCCATTGAGGACTACATGTTGAGTGCGCTTGGTCAGCCAGTTACGAATCCATGCTGTCTAACCCACATTCTTCTAATTTATCTAGTAGTAGATTATGGTCTACCTTATCAAATGCCTTACTGAAGTCCAAGTAAACTATATTGATGGCATTCCTCTGGTCCACTAATTTTGTCACTTTGTCAAAGAATGCAATAAGATTAGTCTGGCATGATCTGTTTTTGACAAACCCATGTTGGCTTTTGGCTATTACTTTATTTGCTTCTAGGTGTTCGCTAATTTGTTGCTTGATTATCTTTTCCAGAATCTTTCCTGGTATTGAGGTCAGGCTGATAGGTCTGTAGTTTTCTGGATCTGTTTTTTTCCCTTTTTTGAAGATGGGAACCACATCAGCTCTTTTCCAGTCCTCTGGCAGATCCTCAGGATCTCTGAAAGATATAGTTCAGTGGTTCTGAGATCTCATCTGCCAGTTCCTTCAGAACCCTGGGGTGTAATCCATCCGGTCCTGGTGATTTGAACTCTTCTAGGATAGACAGGTGCTCACAGGTCAAGAATTTGAGGTTGATGGAAGCATCTGCTAGAAAAAGAAAGCATTCTCTAGCTCAGATAAAACATTGAGATGGAAAAGAATTCTTTTTTTATCCCATCTTTCCCAAAATTGTTATAAATATCCTATCAAAAATTTCTCCTTTCCTCATTTAGCAGAGAGTCATTCTGATTAGATGGGTTGATATGAAATATATATGGAAGATATTCTCCTGAAACAATTATTATATGTTGCCCATAGAAAAAAGTGGTAAAGGTGGTAAAAGCAAGAATCATGGGCCACTACTATGTGTCTGTAAGAATTTCGATTAGTCACAAAAGTCATAACTATCTTTCCACTACACTTCATTGTCTATCATTTCAATGTACAAAAAAATAAAAATGATATAGAAAGTAGAAAGCTTGTAGAATCAACTTTTTAAAAAACCCAAAGGTTTATTTCAGATTTTAATTGAAAGTTTGCATATTTATTCGAATATTTTTTAACTGGCTTTCTATTTGGAAAACAATAACACACAATCTAAATTAGTTAATCAAAAATCATTTCACCATAAAAGGTTAGGCGAATATCATAGTCTTAGCTTGAAAATTAAATTAAGCAACGTCTGCGTCATCATATAGAAGTTGTTTCATATTCATGTTAAGGTCAAATGCTCTTAAATAAACAGAATTACAAAACCTTAAAAAGAAGAGGGGGGGGGAAGCTAATGCCGAAACTTTATTTCAATTTTTTTTTCATATTTTTCACTTCTATATCAGGGGAAATATTGAACTACAAAGTTTTCACTTGCAGCCTTAAACTCTATTTGCAGCAAAGCTGAATTCCTTAGTGTTCCTGTAAGAGCTAAATTAATCTAAAATGTAATTTGAATGGTAAGAAAGAAAAGAGGATAATTTTGCCATTGTTTAATGTAAATGGTATTTAAAATTAATTTTAATAATTGATAGTTCTGTGGAAGTATGATTAAAAGCTGACAGTTGCTTTTCATGTGGAAAAAATATTTACACCTTGGCACCTTAGTGCTTCTGAAAAAAGTCCTGTCTTTTCTCCCCCCCCCCTTCAGACAAGTGGGAGCAGGTGGTGGTGTGGGGAGGGGGGATAAGAAATCAAGATTCTAAGGTGATTTAGTGAAGCCGGGAAAGCCATTTGTAGCCTGCCATGTGCTGGCTGACTCTTATCTTGTAATTACATTGAATCGGCTTTGAAGCCTTTTGTTCCTTGGGCTGAACCATCTTTTGCAGAAGGTATCATCAGTATGCCTTAATAATACATTATCTGACTGACAATTTCAATGGCATACTGATGCCACATTTCATCCCAGCAGCAGCATACTCTAATGATTTATCACGACAACACACCATCAGAATGAGGCAGTTTAATAATCTATGATTAAAAAACCCACAGGGACATATGCAGGAGCAGGTTCACTTGAGGCTACCCTTGGGATGTTACCAAAAAAAGTATTAATAGAATTTGGGAGATATTTACAGGACCAGCACATTGATGTCCATGTAAGAGTATTGCACACTTGTGTCCCACATTTATTATGTTCAGCACTTTCCCTATGTGATAGCGTTCAACCAAAGTTTTAGAGGACATTAAAGGCTACCTCTAAGTGGCATGATCATTTTGCTTTGTCTTGGAAAGAGACAAAGGTTTCAGTCTCTGGCTTCCCTCCCTTACATCAGCTGATGGAACCAGAACTGCAGAGCCCAAAACGCTCTGGTAACGATGGTCTCAGATGGTACATCCTGAAATGTAGCACAGTTAAAATGGATTTTAATATTTATCACTGATAGCTAGGAGGTGAAAGTCATAAGAAACAGAATGAAATTATTACTAATAAAATGTGGCTGAAACCAAGGATTAATGTGTTTGAAAAGAAATTACAATGAAACCTGCAGATCCCTTAGGTCTTCTATATTAGAATATATATATAAAATGGGTGAGATATATAAGAATAGTTCCTAGGACATAGAATAATAAAGTTGGAAGGAATCTTGAAGGTCTTCTAGTACAACCCCCTGCTCGAGCAGGAGACCCATTTCAGAGAAATTGTTGTCCAGTCTCTTCTTTTTTTTCTTTTTTTAAATAATTTTTTTTAATTTTTAATTTAAAACAAATACAACGTTCTTCTTTACATGCTGTAGAAAGTGTATCAGTTGGTTACAAAAAAACTTCCGTGCATCTCTTCCACAGTCAACATACATAATTCATATTAACTTAAGTATTTTAACTCAAATATTTATACATGTTACCATCATCATATCTCCATTTTCTATATGGAGTCTATAATGACTATAATTGTTTAAGCGTCCTTCATCATAAAATATACCAAAATTTAATTCATAGCCACATATTGGCCTTTCAATTACTATTTATAAAATCCTCCACTAACACTAAATCCTTATGTCCTATTCTAGCTAAACATCCATAACATTTAATAGCAAAGTTTTATAATCCTCCTTTCCAAATCACTGTTTAAAGTTTACATCCAGTAATACTGTTGAAAATCTAATTTCCTTTTGTATCTTTTTTGTATTTCAAGTTAGAAAAAAGAGTCCAATCTTTAAATCAATTAGAAAAATACCCACAGCAATGAAAGAGGAAAACTTTAGTGCATAGGTTACAGAGAACAATAAAAGAAAAAAAATAGAAGAAGAAAACTTAATCCATCCATTCCAAAAGGCTTGCATAAATTCCATCCATAAAGATAGCATTTAAAAAGTAAAATAACCATTGTCCAAAACCATTCTAAATTTAATTCTGTGCTTGATTCTTCTATTCTCCAATTTAGATTAATTTTAACTTTTTATAGGCAGTCTCTTTTTGAAACTGTAAAAGTTCCTCACCAGCTGGAAACACTTTCTCTTTTCATATCCTTCTGTTTTGGAGCTGCCCCAACTTCGTCAGCCTTAGCTGGATTTTTTGTCACCAGCTTGAAGAACTTCTCTTGCTTCTTTCAGGGATTTTGCGGTATTCCTGAGGTCAGCAAGATGTATTCTTCATGTTTACCATCTCTTCGGGACGGTTTAAATCCGATTGGACCACCCAGCAGAAAAAGTATTGGCTGCGGTCTCAGAGATCGAGACTGCGCGTCAATATCGTCATGACATTGGCTCCTCCTCTGTCCAGTCTCTTCTTCAAAATCTTCAGTGATGGAAAGCCGACAACTTCTGAAAGCAGGCTGTTCCATTGGTTAATTGTTCTCATTGTGAGGAAATTTCTCCTTAGTTCTAGGTTGCTGTAAAGCATTTGATAAGGTACACCATAACCTACTACTAGATAAAGTAAAAGAATGTGGGTTGGACAGTATGACCACCAGATGGATTCGTAACTGGCTGACCAACCGCACTTAATGTGTAGTCCTCAATGGAACTGCATCTACATGGAAGGAAGTATCCAGTGGAGTACCCCAAGGCTCTGTTTTAGTCTCAGTACTCTTCAACATCTTCATCAATGATTTGGATGAGGGAATAAATGGGGAACTCATCAAATTTGCAGATGACACCAAACTGGCAGAAATAGCCAACACTCCAGAAGACAGACTTAAGATACAGAAGGATCTTGATGAACTTGAACATTGGGCACTATTTAATAAAATGAAATTCAATGGTGCAAAGAGTAAGGTTCTACATTTAGGCAAGAAAAACAAAATGTACAGGTACAGTATAGGTAGTACCTTGCTCAATAGTAGTAACTGTGAGACGGATCTTGAAGTCCTAGTGGACAACCATTTAAATATGAGCCAGCAGTGTGCAGCAGCTGCCAAAAAAGCCAACACAGTTCTAGGCTACATAAACAGAGGGATAGAATCAAGATCATGTGAAGTGTTAATACCACTTTATAATGCCTTGCCACACTTGGAAGACTGCATTCAGTTTTGGTCGCCACAATGTAGAAAAGATATGGAGACTCTAGAAAGAGTGCAGAGAAGAGCAACAAAGATGATTAGGGGACTGGAGACTAAAACATAAGACGAATAGTTGCAGGAACTGGGTATATCTAGTTTAATGAAAAGAAGGACTAGGGGAGACATTATAGCAGTGTTCCAATATCTTAGGGGTTGTGACAAAGAAGAGGGAATCAAACTATGGCACCTGAGTGTAGAACAAGAAGCAATGGGTGGAAACTAATCAAGAAGAGAAGCAACTTAGAACTGAGTAGAAATTTCCTGACAGTTAGAACAATTAATCAGTGGAACAGCTTGCCTCCATAAGTTGTGAATGCCCCGACACTGGAAGTCTTTAAGAAGATATTGGATAGCCATTTGTCTGGAACGGTTTAGGGTTTCCTGCCTAGGCCTAGAAGACCTTCAAGGTCTCTTCCAACTCTGCTATTGTATTGTATTGTATTGTATTATTATCACTGGATGACATCGCCAGATCTCGCTGCTTTAGCAGAGTAAGGAAGATACTCAGAGATGATTCACACCCTGGCCAGTTTCTCTTTGCACTTCTACCATCAGGCAGAAGAAATCAAAGTATAGCCAGCCGAACAAATAGGTTTAAAAATAGTCTCTATTCTTGGCCTGTCAGACTTTTAAATACAACCACAATCACCCCATGCACAGGCTGAAATGTAGTTTTTTTTTCCTTTCTTTTTTCGTTTCTGCTATAATTTTGCACCAGTGAAACCAATTTCATTGTATTTATTTTGTATAATGACAATAAAGATTATAGTATGCTAAATGCTTGTATCTCAATTACAGGTAGTCCCCAGTTTATGACCACAGCTGAGCCCCAAATTTCTGTTGTTAAACATGACAGCTGGTAAGTGAATTTTGGCCCACTTTATGACTTTCCCTCCCATAGCTGTTAACTGAATCACTACAGTTGTTAAGTTAGTAACTTGGTTATTAAATGAATCTGGCTTCCCCATTGATTTTTCTTGCCAGAAGATCACAAAAGGGGATCACATGACCCCAGGGCACTGCAACTGTCATAAATACATGCCAGTTGCCAAGTGTCTGAGTTTTGATCATGTGACTATGGGGATACTGTAAGTGTAAAAAATGGTCATAAGTCACTTTTTTCAGTGCTGTTTTAACCTCAAACGTCCCTAAAGAATGATTGTAAGTTGAGGACTGCCTGTACATTGAGAAATTGGAACAATATTGTTTCTTTCTCTTCCCTTCTCGGTTTAGTAGAAGTATGTTACAGAAGACTAAAATCAAAGTATTTAAACGGTTCATCCTTCCTTCAATTAGGCTTTACTTCAGTTTTCTAATATTCTTCTCATGGATTTTTTTTAATGAAACCATTTGATTCTAATTTATAAATACATCATATTTCCTTAAAGAAACTATTGCACACTATTTAATGTGCCTTCTTATCTCTGCGTCTTGATGTGAATCACAGACATTTCAGAGTTCAAACTTTGTCTGACACTTCACTGGCAATTATGCAACAATAGTTTTATTTGTTCTCAGAAAAGAATTTATCTATATTTGATGACATAACATCTTTATTCTAAATTGTTCCATCCATCACTGGCTCCAAATATTTAATGTCTCACAGAGTTCTTGTGGAAAGCTGCATCACTCCTCTGAACCAAATATAATTTTTAGGCTTAGGGGGTTCAATGAATTTGTAGTTGTCTGTATACCATGTGGTGCATGGTAATAACTGAATGCAGAGCAGTTTTGACCCAAAGGTGCTTTTTTTCCCCCAGAGGCAACTTGGACTTTCTGTTTCTTCTTTGAAGATGTTTTGCTTCTAATAAAAAAAAATATTCTTCAGCTCTGACTAGATGGTGGGGAGTGGAAAGATTTATACTCCTTGGAGACAGCTGGTTATTTGCATTATTTTAGCGAGGTGTTAAGGTCACCTGAAGGTTCATCTGTGTCATAAGGGTCTCCTGAATAGTGCAAATGGGTGTAGAGCCTTATTGGAACTGTTGATAGAACTGTGTTATAGACTGGAGAAAGATGATGTGGTATCCCTCCCTCTCTATTGAGAAACAGCTGTTCAATTTGAACATAGATAGCCTCTTTGACCCCTTTTTCAAACCAGCAGTCCTCTCTGTCCAAAATGTGGACTTTGCTGTCTTCAAAAGAGTAGCCTTTGTTTTTTTAAATGCAGATGGACTGCTGAATATATGCCTGATGGGTTTGTTGTCCTATGTTGTGCCATGCGTCCATGAAGTGAATGTTTTGTTTCCCCAATGTACAGATCTACACACGGCTCACTGCTTTGAATTGCATATACTACATTGCTCAGAGGACCTCTGGTTTGAAAAAGGGGTCAGAGAGGCCATCTATGTTAAGGTGACCTTAATGACTAGCTAAAAAAATGCAGATGTCTTCAAGGAGTATAAACCCTTCCATTCCCCACCATCCACTCAGTGCTGAAGAAGCTTCCTGGATGAGAAGCAAAACATCTTCAAAGAAAAACCAGAAAGTCCAGTTGCCTCTTGAAAAAGCACCTTTGGGACAACCATGACCTGGATGACTGAGAATTTCCATAGACATAGAATAGTTATAAGTATCACACCTTTGCCAGACTGTTGTTCTTTTTCTATTGCTTGAGAATCATGTATCATTTATTGTTTGAAATTATAACAATAATTCTATAATGTAGAATTTCATTTCATATGTCTCCACATTAAAAACTGCAAAATAGCACTGCTTTATTCACAAGCATCTATTAACCATATTTCACTTAGTCTACTAGCCAAAGTATGGATTTATATTACGCAAATTGGATTTGTTCAGCTCTGTTATTTCTTGCATTCTCTTTCTGCTGTTTATTTCAACATAATAACATTCCATTTTCCATTCTTTTTCTGGAACAAAATGGAACTACACTGCAATTCTTGTATTTTATATACAATAACTTTTGAGCTGCAGCAACTCCATTAAAAAAAAAACTGTGTTACATGCATACATATATCACTTACCGAGTAAAACCAGTGGAGGAAAAACTGGCCTTGCCAGATTGAAGGAAAATCTTATGTTTGAAAGCATGACTATATAAAACGTTTTGTCTGCAATGATGAACAGTTCCTCTGCTCTGTAAAGTTTATGCTGTAGTAGCCGTTGTTAATAAAATGAATGAATAGAGGCAGCCCTCGACTTACAACAGTTCATTTAGTGACAATGCGTGACAATGGCACTGAAAAAAGTGACATGACTATTTTTCTCACTTGTAGCATCCCCATAGTCACATTATTTGCATTTGGATCAGAGGTGGTATTCTGCCAATTGGGACCATTTCACCCGAACTGGTAGTGGAAATCACAGGTGGGCCCACCCACTTGCCCTCCTGCCCTGGCTCTTTTTGTCCTATTTAGGGATGTTTTTTTGAGCAAAGCGCATGTGCAGTAGGCCTAGCGTGGACGATCGCACAGACACATTTGCGAACTGGTAGGGAAGCTAAGTGAAAACCACCCCTGATTCGGATGCATGATGACCGACTCACATTTATGACACTTGCAATGCCCTGTGACCTCCTTTTACGACTTTCTGGCAAGCAAAGTTAATGGGGAACCCAAGTCACATAACAACCATCTTACTAATTTAAGAACTGCAGTGATTTCCTTCAGAAATGTGGTGAGAAAAAAATCATAAAATTTGACAAAACTCACATAGCAACACAAATGTTGGGCTCAATTGTGGTCCTACGCTGAGGACCATCTGTACAGACATTGAATAGGGATGTCTAAAGTAATGTGTGGTATAAAATTTTCCAAGCAATTCTAAATCCTGCACTATTTAGATTTGAATTGATATGGAAGTCTTCCCATCTTAAATTCTACACCTGAGTAGCCTTACTGCACAGTAATATTATATTTATAGCCAATTGATGTAAACTCACAGGAATGGCTTATCATGACTTCCCTGTAGAGTTCTCCTCCTGTATGTAGCACCTGAAGGGCTAGAATTGCTTCAAAGAAAAAACAAACTTTATGTAATGGTATTTGGAAAAGATTTTGGGAAATATAAGGAAAGATGCTACTTTGGGAACAATCAGATAAGAGATGGCATAGTCCTCAGTGGCATAATGGGTGGAGAAAGAAATGCAGAAGGCTCATCTGCTTGTTTCCTGTCTGGTCTACTTGGCACTTTGGAACCCTGAGTGTACATGAGCCATTTTGGTGGAAAATAAAGGAAAGACCAGGAGCCCCAACCATTTAATACATTTTAAACTGTTAATAATCTTTCCTGCCCCTACATGGACCAGCAAATTTATGTACACTTAAAAAAAATACAGGATAAAACACTGAAGTGAAAATCTGCTCTGAAAACTAAACAGTTAAATAAATTTAATTTACACTGGTTTCCTAACTGACTCAATAGCGTCCTTCCTGTATTCTCGAAATCCAGCTTCATTGAGAGACTTAATAGCATAAAGGTGCAAAGTACTTTCTCTGTAACCTGTTCCTTTCCACACATTGTAATTTAATGGTCCTAGAGCAGAGGTCTTCAAACTTGGCAACTTTAAGACTTGTGGACTTCAACTCCCAGAATTCTCCAGCCAGCATAACTGAAGTCCACAAGTCTTAAAGTTGCCAAGTTTGGGGACCCCTATCCTAGAGCATATTACTCCATCTTCTTTCCCAAAACCAACTTTATATATAAAATGAAAATATTTTTGTCAACATTCTGACTGATGAACCCTTTCAACCCACGGTTGAGGCAATCCAATCTCTTAATACAAAAACTTTAATGAGTACATCATATTGGTAAAGATGAGGACAAAACCAGATCTGACTATTTCCCGCACAATCCCATATAGTTAAAGTTCAAGCTTTCTCTACCCCCTATTAGGCCAGGTCACATTGTCTAATGGAAACTTCTGGTATTGCTGTGAAAAAGTTTTTTTCGGCTCTGGTAAACATCTGCTGAAATGTCTTTGGGTCCCATGGCTGGCATCTTGATATCTGGAGATTCATTCTATCCCCCACTTTCCTATCTCCATAGTTTGTTGGCAAGCTGAAAAGCAAAAATAGTTGCAACAGCAAAAAACGCCATTTGAAGCTTGAAAATGGTCAGTCTGAGAGTCCAATATACTGTTCTGACCCACTCTTAGCAGAAACAAGAAACAGACTCCTTGTCACAAGGACATCTCTTTATTTCCCTTTTATGAATTAATTGCATTTACCCACCAAAAAGTCCAGGTAATAGTCCTTCAAGGAGTTAACTTTGGTACAGACCTTATCAGATCCATGTGATAATTACAAGACCGTGAGCTGCAAATTAAGTTCTGGCAAGCAAACTTTGTGGCATGGAACACAATGAGAAAAATCTTCAGAAATATGAACTGTTGTCTCCTACAACAACCACTCCCCTTTCTTGCTTCCCAAGTCAACTCTTTGTCCTTTGTTGCTCTGTGTGTACATACATCTGGAACAGGCCACAGCTTTTCTTCCTCCTCACTCATATCAGCCTCCAAAGTCAGCTGCCTCTCCAGTGGCTGGCAAATGTCAGATGACCATGGCTCTATCTTTGTGTCTCAAAAAAAACCTCCATCAGAGCCTTCTCCAGACTCCATCACTGGACCAAGTTCTTCCCCAACCTCCTCATCATCCAAATCTGCTGCCAGCTCCGCTAGTATCTGGCGAGCCACAACATCTACATGCTACAGAAGAGAATTTAACTGATCATGTGTTTTCTTTAATTTATTTATTTTTTAAAAAAAACCTATAGCAATATTTCTTGTAACTGTGCTCTTCATTTTGTTAGCAATTTCAAATGATGCACAAATACTGGCCAATAACATAGAGCAATATTTTGCTTTGAAAACACAGACCATATTTTTCAAAATATAAGATGCACGTTTTTCCCTCAAAAAAGAGGCTGAAAATCTGGGTGCGTCTTATAAATTAAATACAGCATTTTTGCCCTGCCGAAAACCTGCCCCTTCACCAAAATGGCCATGCATAGCTTGTAGGAAGCTTTTAGAGATCTCCTGGGGAGGGGGGGGGGGTTGGGAAGGCCAGGAATGAGCAAAAAATGGCCCATTTTTTGCTCAATTCTAACCTCCCCCAGACCCCAGGAGCACTCTATAAGCTTCCTAAAGGCTATGTCAGCATTCCAAGTATCATGTAGAATTAAATCAGAGTCCAAGGCAAAACGATCCTTAAAATTCCAATTTAATAAAGCAGACATCTTAGCACATCTGTGGAATCCCAATTCTGGATGTTACATCAGATTCCCACCCAGTTGAAAGTTCATGATCTTGTCCCCACACCCACAAATCCATCACATGGTCCAATCTTCTGCTTCCATGCTGGCATCTCCACCCAGCTGCTTCTGGTCAGGTATAAAAGTGTGGAGACAAAAGATGACCTTGGTCTTCTAGAAAAGAATGACAACAACACATTCCACAATCCTACTCCTTTCTATTCCCCCCTCCCCTCAACTATACTAATGAAACAGCATAATGAAATAAGAGAAAGTGTGGCAGGCCAAAGATCCTAACAGGAATATAATTGCAGGCCTGACAGGCTATCCATGCCCTTTTTAATGAAAAATGGGCCTTTTTTCTCATTTTTACCCCCCTGAGGAGCACTCTGCAAGCCCCCTAAAGGCTATTCATGCCTTTTGGGGGGGGGGGGAATGGGCCCTTTTTGGGAGGTTTGCAGAATGCAAAAACGTTTTTTATTTGCCTTTTCAAAACATTGGTGTATCTTATACTCCAGTGTGTCTTATACTCTGAAAAATACAATAATTGTGTGTAACAGTACCATCTACGCAATAAGTAAACATGATTTTGCTCTGAAGTATTATGTTGCTGTGGTAATTGCAAAGGAGTGAAGATTCTGAATATTTCATTTATATTGTACATGTTCCTTACACTGAAAAGTGGCACAAATTGGCTTTATTACCTTTAACCTTTTCATGGGACAAATATTGATTGTTACATTTCTTTTAACTCAACAATACACATTCCATTTTAGAAGTCATCAAACAGGGTGAATCTCTTAACGACATCATTTGGCAGGGTTTAAAACTCAATTTATTGAAACTTCTTATATGTTTTGCCCTCTGTGGCATACCAAAACTTCATTCCTTCACTTCTTATATTTTTTTCTTTTGCTTTCTGTCATGATTGAAACTGCAAAGATCTTCCAGTGCTATCCAGAGGAAATTCACATTAGCATGAATCTTATACCGTATCATAACTATAATTGTCTAGTATTTTTACACTGCTGACTGGATTGAGAGATGAAAGTTTGGAGTGAAATGATTAAAATTGTGCCTCTCAACATCTTGGCATCATTCATATTTTGCTCACAGTATTTCAAAGAGGGCTTAATTAGAAATTTCTAAAATTTCTTCAAGTCTAGATAATTTTGAGAGGGAAGTATTTTGGATTTTGAGGGGGATTTTGTAGCTACTGAATCCTCTTTTTGGTATCCCTTTCAAGCATCAAACTGAAAACTAGTAAGACTGCTCTCATTGTTTTAAAGAGTAAAAGAAATGAAAACTATCCTACAAGCCTTAAAATAAATGCAATACAGTTAAAATTCACCCCAAACTTACCGGGTAAAGAAAGAACATAGAAAATCTAGCTCCTCTTTGGGTATTATATAGCCTCAATCATTCATTTTCCCAATCAAGGTGACCATCACTAGGGTCCAAAGGCAAAGTGAGTCACCAGAAGATTACCCACTCTTCTCCTTTTTTGAGCATAACTATGATATTCCCAAATTTATCTATCTATCTATCTATCTATCTATCTATCTATCTATCTATCTATCTATCATCTATCTATCATCTATCTATCTATCTATCTATCTATCTATCTATCTATCTATCCAAGCAACCTAACCTAACCTAAACTAAACTAACCTGTTGTGGCCCGGCAGGAGTCTTTGGAGCTGCTGCCAGACTCCAACAGCAAGGGGTCTTATGAGTTGGCCCTGGAGGAGGTGGAGGACCCTGGACAGGGTGCCAACTCCAAGCAGGGCAAGGAGAGACTGGTTGGCCACCAGGTGGCGCCGGAGCCTTGGATCAGTGGGGAGGAGACAAGAGGGAGTGATCTGGAAAACACCTGTGAGTTGTTTCGGGATGCACGCCGTTGAAGAGCTACTTGGTGGCAAGAACTGCGTAATTATAGGAGATGATTATGCTCAGCTGATGCTTATTAAGATCCTCTCCTGATTATAAAAGAGGCTGCTTGTGCCACGCCCTTTTGCAGAAGTCAACGTTCACGTTAAGGACTACAAGAAACAAACTTGGCAGGCTGGATTGCTGCCAGAGTTTGTTTGCATTGCTGCCAAGTTTTGTAGGACTTGCTGCCAGAGTGCTTATCTCTTTGTTTATGTGGCTTGCAGCCAATCAGAGTCTGGACTGATTAAAAGAAACCTTCTCATTTACGTTGGTTTCGGCTTTCATTCCTGGATGGAGAAGGGGGGGGTCAGAACACTAACCTAACCTAACCTAACCTTACCTTACCTTACCTTACCTTACCTTACCTTACCCTACTCTATCTATCTATCTATCTATCTATCTATCTATCTATCTATCTATCTATCTATCTATCTATCTCTATCTATCTATCTATCTATCTATCTATCTATCTATCTATCTATCTATCTATCTATCATCCTTCCTTCCTTCCTTCCTTCCTTCCTTCCTTCCTTCCTTCCTTCCTAACTCCCTCACCCGTTTCCCCTCTCTTCCCCTCCCCTTCTTCTTTTCCTCCTATACCATTATTAAAATGAAACATCTATTGATCTTTTTCTCCTTGTTAAATCTGAGCAAAACACATCTTCAAATATTTCAGTACAATGTAGAAGTTAGCGGCTGAAGAGATTGATCATTGGAACTAAGGCACGCACCTGTAATCATGTGCCTTCTCTGCTTTTAGTTCTCACATAGGCAGGCCAAGTGTTTAATTGGATTATTTTGTGTGTTACAAACATTTCAAAAAACCTTTTAGATGTGGATTTTCAAGATACAGTATCTTCAGTCAATAGAAAAAAGAAAGGGAGGAACAAAGAAAGGGAGGGATGGAGGAATAAAATCATACCAATGTACTTGGAGATAAAATACATTTGTAAAAATTGACACAATTTAGAGTTAAAAGCAAACAGCAGTGCACACTCCAAATTCTGTGCACACCAAATGCTAACATAACTCTGGCACAGGTTGAGCAGTGGCATCTAGACTCCCCCCCACACTTTTTGAGCCTTTTCAAACATTTTTTTTCATTCATAATAGTTCATGGAAGTATTCCACAATTGCCATTATGCATTATTATTCATACGGGACACGGTGCAGTGGTGGGTTCCTACCAGTTCAGTCTAGTTCGGCCATCCCAGTAGTGGTTTGGTGGCCACTGGAACCGGCAGTGATCCAGGCCAGCCATGCCCCCAACCCATCTTGTTTTTCAGTTCTGTGCACGCACAGTACAATTTTAATTGCATTGTGCATGATGCGCAGCATGCATCAAGCATGTGCGCACAAAGCATGCACATGAACAAAATGTGTGCACAAGCAAGGTGGCAGTAGTGCCTGCCAGAACCCACCTCTGACACAGTGGCTCAGTGGCTAATACACTGAGCTTGTCGATCAGAAAGGTAGGCAGTTTGGTGGTTCGAATCCCTAATGCCGCGTAATGGAATTAGCTCTCATTACTTGTCCCAGATTCTGCCAACCTAGCAGTTAGAAAGCATGTAAAAATGCAAATAGAAAAATAGGGACCACTTTGGTGGGAAGGTAACAGAATTCCATGCGCCTTTGGCATTTAGTCATGCCGCCCACATGACCACGGAGACTTCTTCGGACAATGCTGGCTCTTCGGCTTTGAAATGGAGATGAGCACCACCCCCTAGAGTCGGGAACAACTAGGACATATGTACAAGGGTAACCTTTACCTTTACCTATTATTATTCATACTATTAAATAACAACAACACTCAAACCATGAATGGTTCTCTTTATCTCAATACTTATTTGTATGGACATATATGGATTAGAATTGGACTAATATTTATTGCAATAGCATTTCTTTCCTATCAATCATACAATGTAATGGGATAAAAATAATAATGTTACATTAATTAATCCAATTAATCCAGAATATTTCTCTAATGTTTGGATTAACAGAATTATAGAATAATAGAGTTGGAAGAGGCTCTGAAGATCTTCTAGTCCAACCATCAGCTCAGGCAGGAGACCCTATACCATTTTAGATAAATGGTTGCCCAATCTTTCCCATTAACGAATTTTAGAACAAATCTCTTTTTTGCAAGGTGTATACTCTTGAATTAACTTAATAGGCTGCCTTCAGTTTTCATGCTAGTTCAGTCCTAAAATGAGTTAAGCATTGCAAATCAAATATTTAAAATGCTGAAGAGAGTCAAATTCATTGTTTTTTGAAATTATTTTTAGTGTGTACTTCTGACAGAGAATAGATATATTTAATTTGTATCATTATACCCTTTGCTGTCTTCTCCTGGCAAAATCAACTTGCTATTGCTTGCATTTAAAGATAAAATTGTAATTAGCCAAATGATTGCAATTCAGTTAAGCACTCTAGATCTCTAGTGAGTTTGAGACAGTATTTTTCACAATCTCAACTGTTTGTTCAGATCAGATCTATGTGCATGTATATATGTAATATGTTAATATGACAAAATCCAATGAGATTGATGGCTGTAATATCAAAGTATTATGATTGTAAGTATAACAGGGATATATTGGCCATGTTATAAAGAATAATTTTGATGTCCACCCTGGAATTAATTCCAGCATCTTACCACTATCCCAATTGATTTACTATTAGACCAGAAACACACATAAACTCCATGATCAGCTTCTGATATCTCCAGTAAGAGAAAATCAGAACAAGACACTGAGTAGTCTAATGAAATAATAATACTAATAATACTACTACAAATAACAATAATAACAACAATACTGATAATACTGATAATACTGATACTACTACTACTACTACTACTACTACTACTACTACTACTACTACTAATAATAATAATAATAATAATAATAATAATAATAATAACAACAACTGTTGATCGCATACTCAGTTGCTGTAAAAAAATCACGCAGACTGATTATAAATTGCGGCACAATTCAGTAGCACAAATGATCCACTGGAATTTGTGCAAAAATTATAATATTAAAACAACAACAAACTGGTGGGAACATAAGCCTGAAAAAGTCACCAAAAATCAGATGGTCAAGATCTCGTGGGATTTTCGTATACAAACGGACAAAATACTGGTGAATAATACACCAGACATCACACTGGTTGAGAAAAATAAGGTCACAATCATAGACATTGCAATACCAGGTGATAGCAGGGTCGCCGAGAAGGAACATGAAAAAATCGCAAAATACCAGGACTTAAAAATCGAAATTCAACGACTATGGCACAAACCAGCAGTGGTAATTCCAGTGGTAATCGGCACACTGGCTGCTATTCCAAAAGCCCTGGAATTACATTTAAAACAGTTAAAAATTGACAAAATCACCATCAGTCAAATGCAAAAGGCTGCACTGCTTGGATCTGCACGCATATAACGAAAATATGTTTCGACGTCCTAGGCCCCTGGGTGGGGCCCGACTAATAACCAATGCCAAATCCGGCGAAACAATTGGCCGCTGTGATACAATTGTATAATAATAATAATAATAATAATAATAATAATAATAATAATAATAATAATAATAATAATAATAATAATAATAATAATTTGTCAGGCAAGAGTACACCAACAGAGTTAGGAAAATTTTGAAATCTAAATTGAATGGTGGAAATACAATCAAGGCCATAAATACCTGGGCAATACCAGTTATAAGATACACAGCTGGCATAGTTAACTGGACACAAGCTGATTTGGACCTTTTGGACCGAAAAACCAGGAAACTAATGACAATGCACTACAGTTTACATCCACGTGGTGATACTGATAGACTATATCTGCCCCGAAAATCAGGTGGCAGAGGATTATTACAAGTGAAGCAAACAGTTGAAGAAGAAAAACATGCACTGGCTGATTATTTAAAAGAAAGTCAAGAACATCTATTAATCGAAGTAAAGAACAAAAATCTACTGAAGGCCCAACAGACAAAACAAGAATACAGAAAAGATGTGATAAAATCAAGAATGGAGAGTTGGCAGAACAAAGCACTGCATGGTCAATTTCTGGAAAAAATAAAAGATAAAGTGGACAGTGAACAAACTTGGTTATGGTTAAAAACAGGTACATTAAAGAAAGAAACAGAGTCACTAATCCTGGCTGCGCAAGAACAAGCTATCCGCACAAATGCCATTAAGGCCAAAATCGAAAAATCCTCTGATGATGCCAAATGCAGACTTTGCAAAGAAGCTGATGAAACTGTTGATCACATACTCAGCTGCTGTAAAAAAATCGCGCAGACTGATTATAAATTGCGGCACAATTCAGTAGCACAAATGATCCATTGGAATTTGTGCAAAAATTATAATATTAAAACAGCAACAAACTGGTGGGAACATCAGCCTGAAAAAGTCACCGAAAATCAGATGGTCAAGATCTTGTGGGATTTCCGTATACAAACCGACAAAATACTGGCGCATAATACACCAGACATCACACTGGTTGAGAAAAATAAGGTCACAATCATAGACATCGCAATACCAGGTGATAGCAGGGTCGCCGAGAAGGAACATGAAAAAATCGCAAGATACCAGGACTTAAAAATCGAAATTCAACGACTATGGCACAAACCAGCAGTGGTAATTCCAGTGGTAATTGGCACACTGGGTGCTATTCCAAAAGCACTGGAATTACATTTAAAACAGTTAAAAATTGACAAAATCACCATCAGTCAAATGCAAAAAGCCGCACTGCTTGGATCTGCACGCATATTACGAAAATACGTTACGACGTCCTAGGCCCCTGGGTGGGGCCCGACTAGTAACCAATGCCAAATCCGGCGAAACAACTGGCCGCTGTGATACAATTGTACAACAACAACAACAACAACAACAACAACAACAACAACAATAATAATAATAATAATAATAATAATAATAATAATATAATTCCCTTTCACTCCTACTTTTTATACTCTCAATGCTACCACTGACAACCATTTTGAAGAAGGTGAACTGTGGATACAAACTTGCAAAGAAAGGACTGAAAATTTCACACTTGGCGTACATGGATGATTTGAAGCTGTTTGGTAAAAGAAAATCTGAACTGAATTTATTAATTGAAAGCACAAAAATATTTAGTCAAGACATTGGTATGCCATTTGGAATTGACAAATGTGCAATAATGGCAATGAAAGCAGGCAAGGTCATAGAAGATGATGGAATAGAACTTGAGAATGAAGAAATTATAAAGGCAGTAAAACCAGAAGAAGGATACAAGAACTTGGGAATTTTAGAGGCCTCTGATGTAATGCATAATAAAGTCAAGGAATTAACTTCAGCCAAGTACATTTGACGAATTTGCAAGATATTAAAGTCCAAATCGAATGGAGGAAACATCATAAAAGCCATAAATACCTGGGCTATACCTGTGATTCGATACTCTGCAGGAATAATTGACTGGACCCAGATGGAGTTGGACAATTTGGACAGAACAACAAGGAAGCTTATGACAATGAATCATCTTTTGCACCCTAAAAGTGATGTTGACCGATTATATCTACCAAGAGTAGAGGGTGGTTGAGGACTCCTACAAGTAAAACAGACTGTGGAAGAAGAAAAACACAGCTTGAATGATTACATCCAGAAAAGTGAAGAACCAATGATTAAGGAAATAAATAAAGGAGGCCTTTTAAAGACAACTAAGTCAAAAGCTGAATGTAAGAAAGAAGTAATTGAGAAGCGAGCTGAAAATTGGAAAAACAAAGCTAGGCATAGCCAATACTTGAAAAGTATTGAAGGCAAAGCTGACCAAAAGCTAACTTGGAACTGCTTAAGATCAGGAGCACTGAAAAAAGAAACAGAAGGCTTTATTTTGGCAGCTCAAGAACAAGCCTTAGCCACAAATTGCATGAAGGCAAAAATTCAACATGTTACCACCAACAGCAAATGTCACCTCTGTAATGAGAAAGATGAGACAGTCGACCACTTGATCAGTGGGCGCAGCAAAATTTCACAAACTGACTACCTACAATGACAGCATTGCTAAGATCATTCACTGGAAATTGTGCCAAACGTTTGGATTTGAGTACAAAAAAACCACTGGGACAATCAGGTTGAGAAGGTTTTAGAGAATGAGAAAGTCAAGATCTTGTGGGACTTCAGAATCCAGACTGACAGGCACTTGGCCCATAACACACCTGACATAACAATAGTTGAAAAGAAAAAAAGTATGGTTCATTAACATTGCAATATCTGGAGATGCATGATTTGAAGATAAACAGCAAGAAAAAATCACAAAGTACCGGGACTTGCAAATTGAAGTTGAGCAACTGTGGAAAAAGAAATTGTGTGTTGTCCCGATTGTAATTGGAGCCCTTGGAGCAATACCTAAAGGGCTGCCTCGCTATTTGGAGATTCTAAATTTATCAGACTTGAACATTCTGATTCTACAAAAAAACCACCCTACTTGGAACCGCTTATATTCTCCGACGTCAGCTTAACAGTTGCTAAGTCCTTGATTAGGACTCAAATTGTTGAGCTACCAACCAGCCCCAAAGGCTGTGAATCTCACCATAGATTAACCACATAATAATAAAAACCTCTCTGATGCTTCACTTCTATAAAGTTATTTATAGGGCTCCAGACAGAGACAATAACAGAATTATTAATTCCAGAGCTGTGTTCAGGTCAGATCAAGACACTGAGAAAAACAGGTTACTGAAACTGATTTAATTTTATATAATTGCAGAAATAACTCTACTCACTCCCTACTGAAGTGTAATTAAATAAATACAGGTATTGATTTTTGTCAACATCCAACTCAAGGAATAGCTTGCTGTAATTAGTAAAATTACATAATTATCTGTTTCCATTTTGTAACTGCATTACAAAAAGCATTCCCTCTTTTCTATTCTCTTATCTTTCATATTCTTTCAGGCATAGCACAGTGCCAAATTTTGCTCTAAAAGATAATTGGTAGAATTATAATTATGTGGGGTTTTTTAGTATTTAACTCCTACCAACACATGTTTCTTGAAACTTGATGCTGTCTTAATATGAAAAATGTATCTTGGAATCAAATTGTTAGGAAACCATGGATTTCCTTTTCATAAATATAAAAGTGTTCTTCAACAATTAATCAGTGGAACAACTTTCCTCCAGAAGTTGTAAATGCTCCAGCACTGGAAGTTTTTAAGAGATTTGACAACCATTTGTCTGAAATAATATAAGTTTCCTACCTGAGCAGAAGGTTGGACTAAAAGATCTCCAGGGTATTTTTCAACTCTGTTATTCTATTCTATTCTATTCTATTCTATTCTATTCTATTCTATTCTGTTCTGCTCCATTCTGAATTGATTGACTGATTATGTGACATTAAGCTCATATTGTTAGCATCTACCTACATGGGCCTTCTTTAGGATGATCTATTCCCAATCAAGCTCTTCAGGTTTACCAGTGCTTTCCTTATCACTGCCATAATTGTTACCTAGCACTTTGAGATTTCTCAAAAACTAATTACCATAATGTGTTGAAGAAATGTTACCTTGTGTTTCATCATTCGAACCTTGTTCGAGAAGTTGGGAGCTGAGGTGGCGCAGTGATTAGGGTGCAGTACTGCAGCCACTTCAGCTGACTGCTAGTTCTGCAGCTCGGTGGTTCAAATCACACTGGCTCAGGGTTGACTCAGCCTTCCATCCTTCCGAGGTGGGTAAAATGAGGACCCGGATTGTTGTTGGGGGCAATATGCCGACTGTAAACCACTTAGAGAGGGCTGAAAGCCCTATGAAGTGGTATATAGGTCTAACTGCTATTGCTATTGCTAGTTTAAACTGGTTTATTAATTGTTTTCTTGGTTATTCACTGTATTCTCA